>NC_026000.2:24758859-24775226 GCF_000442705.2 Elaeis guineensis
GAAATAGCAACCGAACTTTGCAGAATCCACCAACCAAATGTATACATAAGAAAAAAAAAAAAAACAACTTTTCTATCCAAGATCAATCAAATCCTGCAACAATAAGCTTCAGTTCTTAGACATCCAGATCAGAACCAGCATACAACTTCAACACATCCAACAAAAACTTCAAAAATCGTATCCAAACTTGGATTTTTCCCATCAAAGATGGACATACCTCGATCCTATGCGGGAAGAAAATATAGATGCATCGAAAACCATAGATCCCCTCTCCCTACCCCGAGCGTTCAAACAAAGAGATCATAAGAGAGGGAGAGGAGTCGAGGGTTTTTTTTTTTTTGGGGCCCCCTCTGCAGGGGATAACGAAAGCGGTGCAGAAATAGGCAGCAGAGGTTCGAGAAGCCTGTGGCCGACGGGGCCCCGCCGACCCTCACGTGCAATAAAGCGCAAAGAAACCAATGGGAGATTGCCACGTGTAATTAAAGGCCGCGGCACGGCGGGTCGGTGGCCGGGATCTGCACGACCCGAGGTAGGCCTGGGCCCACCACGGAGTGCACGTATTTGTGGGCCCGCCATAGGTTGACCTTTTCGGCTTTTATTATTAATGGTTTCTCTGTTTTGCGGCAAAGCACTAAATTTTTATGCTTCTGGTGCTGTTGTGTAAATTAATGCAAGGCATTGGCGTGGGGGTGACACCACCATCCGTCCTGCCTTTTTCACCTTATATGTGGTGTGTGGCATACAAATATTTCCTTTGTATGGGTGTACTTTGACAACCAAAACCTGCAGATCATAATTATATTTATAGAAGTTTTGAGTCTATTATTTTTAGATAAATATATATTTTTATATTTTTTAAAATATATAATTTTTTATAAATAATATTTATTTATAAAATAAAAAAATTTTTATCTATCTTAAAAATGACTAAATTATATTTTCATCCATCAATAAAATAAATATTTAATATTATTTTTAAAATATTTCATTCTCATTTCTAATATTTTCATCATTCAATGTTCAATATCATAGTCATCCACTCTCTTTAAATCTGAAAAATATAAAAAATATTATAAAAAATATAAATAAATTTTAATAAATTATTTTAAAAAATAAAAATAAAAAAATAAATAATAGATTTTGAAATTATTTTCTCATACGTAAAAAAATATGAATAAATTATTTTTTTATATAAATATTATCTGAAAAATATTTATCTAAAAAAATATAAATTTTTAAATAAATTTTTTGTCCACAAAAGAGTGGATCTTTTAGATTTACAGCATCTATTCCTTGAGAGAGATTAGGATTGGATGCTCATCTAGGCAAGAAGGGCTTTTGATGAGAAATCATCTTTTTCTTTTTCTTTTTTTTAACTGAAAGGCTTCAAAAAATTTGTAAGATATTATGTACAAATTTAAAGTTTTGGAATTAGTTTTGTATATATATACACCATCCGTAGGCACCATGTAGATAGGCATAAAATCAGTGTATCTATTAGAAAAATGATGTTTATTTAGGAATGTTAGTTTGATTGCGATCGTTATTTGACAAAATAATTATGATGTTATGATAATATTATTCCATCAAAAAGATATAATGATTGATAGTTATAATCATCTAGTCTTAATAATCATTTTGTTTTCTAGTTCATTCTCTCTTTTCAGAGCATCTGATTTTTGTGTAAGAATTTCTCCAGTCAAACCCATTAGTAATCTTTTTTCTTTAAATTGAAAATATTTTTGATCAACAGTGTTTTTTTTTTCCCCTTTGAGAGAATTGATCAACAAAATTTGAGAACAAGAATTTTTCTAGAGTTAGCCAGCACTAAATCGGCTACACGGTACTAATTTATATAAATATCAAGTTGGTGTATGCAAAGAGTCTGCATGATATGCCGATTGCCTGCAATAAGTAGGCATGATATAATAACATTGTCCGAATAGCAATCATTGTTGTAGTAAGACCCTAAGGTCATCTTTAATCTTAGATGCTCTATCTCATTAAAACATGGTAAGTAAATCCATGGGATGATCGAAGAGATTATAGAGGTTATTTGGAAATTGATTAGTGAACTTTGACAAGATTCGGATACTGTTTGAGTTTGGAATTGCACCTCCCAGTTACTAGCCTTCAGTGTAAAGCAAAATGACTGCTTGATTGAGCATGCTTATGAGATACATGTCCTACATTGTCGCTGTCCTACGCAATCACTAATGGTTCTTTAATGCAGATAAGCTGGTGAGTGAGGAATGGACCTCTGCAATTAATTCAAACTGGGATAGATCTAGCCTCAATAAAAAAACAGCTTGGCATGTACACCACATAAGCAATTAAGGTGGCTGATGTCATAGCCAAATAAGAGTCAAAGCATTGAAGCTGATAGTAAAATACGTGGAACATCCTCTACTTGGACTCCAAGGCATGGGATGGGGCACTGAAAGCATGGTAAAGCTGCCAGTATTGCTCGTTCTCAGAGGAAAAAGGAAGAAAATTCTACAATAAACAATCTCAACTCCCAAAATGGACAAAACAATCTACCGGCAGCAAGATTAGGTGGTATTTGGACCACCCTGAATACACCCACTCCGCCCTGTCTAGATTGGGACAGATAAAACTACAAATTCATTTTCTTTTTCAGTATTTATCTCATATAATATTAAATAAATTGTGATATTAAGATATAGAATATAACAAATGATGACACAACCAACAAACAGAAATTCTATTCTTTATAGAATCAAATGTACCTTAAATTAAAAAAAATAATAATTACAAAAAGATTATTTTAGTAAATATCTTGGGTCTAGTTGCCTCCATCCCTATCCTTGGCTGGCTCAGATATAACCCATCTCAGAAGGGTCGACACCCAATAGGGCAGTAAAAAATTACCATTCCTAACTGAGATCTCTAACACATGCATCAAAAACCCATACCATCTTTGAAGATATTGGCGGCCATGATAAATCATATTCATTTGGTTTAGTGTTTTGGTAAGAAACAAAGTTGTGACTTCGGTTGTAAATATACATTTCAAAGAATGCAAGTCAAAAAAGGATGCTTAAAGATGTTGCTGAACATGTAACTTTTTTTGTGCATTCACGCAAGCTATAAACCAAACCAAAGACGAGAAGGTTAAAGACCAAACAAAAGATGTGAAGGTTTTTGAGTTACACTAGCACTAAAACTCCTCCAAGAAAGACATGATTTCCAAATTATGATGTCATGATCGTTTGCCGACCCAGCACTTCAGAATGTAACCTCCTATGCGTGGCTGTTGGCCACCAAAATTATTAAAATAAAGCCCGATGTTTGAATAGAAATTATACTTTTCTAGGGAAAAGAAGGCAAGGCCACATAATTTATTGGAAAATAATGGAATGCACAAAAAGAAAGAGAGAGAAATACATGATCCAGACTGATCAACAATCAAAGTGATATAAACCAAACGAAACAGAATAATTCAGCAACTTTAGCCAACTATTTTTGAGAACAGAGTTGGTGGAAATTATTCTGGTCCATGTGATTATCTTTGGCCGTATAAGCAAAGGCAACGACCTAACTCCACCCAGAAACTTGGATCCATAAATTGAGTACAAGGAAGACATAACAAAATGTAAGGTGGGCCTAAAAGCTTTGCCTTGGTTAAGAAGTGTAGTAGCTTGAGAAGCAGATTTCGCGGTCCTCATTTTATGGCTGACATAAGATTTCGTGGTGCTTTGTATGGCCAGCTAATTTTTCTGATGGGACTTGAAAACCATGCGTAATTCTCCGTGAATTAAGCAGAATAAAAAGGGAAGAGATAACTTCTATAGGTAAGTTCTGTCCAACCGGCTCAAGAATATTGGCTGGGAAGTGGACTATCCACACTTGGAAAGCCAATAGGATAGTATTCATGGGGAGTTGGGATTTTTTTTTCCCTTTTGGTAAGGGAGTTGGGATCCTTTGTGGTACATGTTTTGCACAGATTTATATATTGTTGGTAGCTGCCATATCAACTAATTGCAGAGAGGATGGCTATCAAATAGGATCAAGTTATGTGCCATACACTGTGCATCGTTCTATCCGTCTTCATGATCGGATGATGTGGCAGCTGTCCACGGATGTGTAGATCTCTGCAATGCAAAACACACATGAAAGAGGATCCTAACTCATTCATAAGTTCATAGCCAAGATGCTAAGAATATGAAGGGCTCAAAAGTGCAACCTAAGGTACACGAAGGGAAAGATCTAGCGTAATCATGTATTACATTGTGTTGCGGCCAATCCCCTCATCGCCTGGTCGCCGGGAACGAGCGCCTGCAAAAAAGGAAGTCCACACTGACCGGAGGTGGCTCCGGCGGGGACCCTCCGACGGTCAAGTCAGAGAGGTGACTGGGCAACAGTGAAATGAAGACAGAGAGCTCAATCGAGAGAGAGAGAGAGGGGGGAGCAAGCCTGTGGTTTTTCCAGGGGTCTCCCTGCACTGTTGCCTTCCCCGATATTTATAGTGGAGCGTGGTATGGCGCCGTCATTAATGGCGCGGACAATTGAGGAATTGTCAACTCACTGTAGACTGTCAGAGTCGCCGTGAAAGTATCACATTGCCGTGGGGCTGTCCAATCGCTAGGGTTGACAATGCCCTAGGTGGGATAATGCCCCTAGGCGGCAGTGCCGCATGCCGTTGTCAGGACTGACAGGCTCTGGCGGCTGTACGGTGATCGGAGGAGTCGACCGACCCTAGGTCGGTGGCCAGCTGTGTGGCGCCGGGTGGAGATTCGGGCCCCTCCGATGGTCAGCCGGGCATGTTGCGAGAGTCGGCCATTAGACTTCCTGGTTCAGTCGGTCGGGAGAGTAGAAAAGGTCTGTTCGACCGACATATCCTCCGTCGGTAAAGGGCCGTTAATCGGTTGGTGATGGCGTTCGGTCGATCGGTCGGTCGGCCAGTCGGTCGGTCGGTCGGTCGGCCAGTCGGTTGGTCGGTCGGTCGGTCGGTTAGTCGGTCGGTCGGATTATAAGTCGGCACGAGTGGGGTCGGTCGGGGTCGTCCGTCGGAGTCGTCCGTCGGAGTCGTCAGTCGGGGTCGTCGGTCGGTATATCCCAACAGTTGCCCCCCCCACTCCTGAGCCCGATGTCGTGTTGGCTCGCGTGAACACGTGGGCGACGGCTTCGGACGAAAGGAGTGGTTTTTCATCTTTTCTTGCCCCGACTCTGGCGATCACATCAACGAACGATCCAATATCGGTCGTCCCGACTGTAGGTCGAGCATGCACGTCGGGTCGGAGGTCGGCCAACCTCCGAACGTTGCTCGTCGACACGATCATTCCGCAGAATCTGATAGTCGAGTAGCGTCCGACGTATTAGGATAGGATAACAATGGCAAGTCGAATATCCATTGTCCGGCCCTTGGTCGGACGTATGCGTCGGGATGTATGATAAACGGTGGCAAGCCGAATATCCTTCAATCGGTCGTGACCAGATCGGTATGTCGCGAATACGACTGCGGTCGTCTTGGCGTTTTGCCTTTCTTAGTCGAAGCTAAGTCGGCAAGTTAGCCAGCCGCATTAGTCGAAGCCCTTTGCCTTCAGAGGTGGGGGCCGTCGTAAATATTCCGCTCCTTCGATCTCCGTCGTAGAATCTGATATGTCCTCGATGATCGAGACGTAGATTGAGCAATTGGTTCGGCGATTCGTCGATCAGGCCGACGACGGAGTCATAGATTCGGTGATCGGCAATCAAGCCATGTTGGTCGGGGCCTTTTGCCTTCAAAGGCTGAGGCCGTCGGTTCGACGATCGGTGATCGAGCCGTTGATTCGGCGATCGATGATCGAGCCGTTTATTCGGCGATCGACGATCGGCCGTGTTGGTCGGGGCCTTTTGCCTTCAGAGGCCGAGGCCGTCGGTTTGACGATCGATGATCGAGTCATGTTGGTCGGGGCCTTTTGCCTTCAGAGGCCGAGGCCGTCGGTTCGGCGATCGGTGATCGAGCCGTTGATTCGACGATCGATGATCGAGCAATTTATTCGACGATCGACGATCGACCGTGTTGGTCGGGGCCTTTTGCCTTCAGAGGCCGAGGCCATCGATTTGACGATCAATGATCGAGTCATGTTGGTCGGGGCCTTTTGCCTTCAGAGGCCAAGGCCGTCGGTTCAGTGATCGGTGATCGAGCCGTTGATTCGGCGATCGACGATCGGCCGTGTTGGTCGGGGCCTTTTGCCTTTAGAGGCCGAGGCCGTCGGTTTGATGATCGATGATCGAGTCATGTTGGTCGGAGCCTTTTGCCTTCAGAGGCCGAGGCCGTTGGTTCGGCGATCGGTGATCGAGCCGTTGATTCGGCGATCGATGATCGAGCCGTTTATTCGGCGATCGACGATCGACCGTGTTGGTCGGGGCCTTTTGCCTTCAGAGGCCGAGGCCGTCGGTTTGACGATCGATGATCGAGTCATGTTGGTCGGGGCCTTTTGCCTTCAGAGGCCGAGGCCGTCGGTTCGACGATCGGTGATCGAGCCGTTGATTCGGCGATCGACGATCGGTCGTGTTGGTCGGGGCCTTTTGCCTTCAGAGGTCGAGGCCGTCGGTTTGACGATCGATGATCGAGTCATGTTGGTCGGGGCCTTTTGCCTTCAGAGGCCGAGGCCGTCGGTTCGGCGATCGGTGATCGAGCCGTTGATTCGGCGATCGATGATCGAGCCGTTTATTCGGCGATCGACGATCAGCCGTGTTGGTCGGGGCCTTTTGCCTTCAGAGGTTGAGGTCGTCGTAGATTCTTCGCTCCTTCGATCTCTATCAGGATTTGCGCACGAGGAGCGGGGAGAGGGGTGTAGGAGTCATACCTGCGATGCGTCAGTCTCGGACTCCGTCGTTGGGGCAAGGCCCGTCTATCGGTGGAGGGCCTGCTGGGTTCAGCATGGGCCCGACCTTTCTTCTATTTTTCTTTTCAGCCCGTGCCTTAAGTCAGGCGCCGGTCGGAAGCTCCTTCGTCCGCGCGCATGTACTTGTACGCGCGCTCCAGTAGTTCGGCGTATGTTCAGGGGAGGGTTTTGTCCAGGGAATAGGTGAACCGGGATGTCCTTAGCCTCCGTTTCATGGCCGAGATGGCTATGTCTCCATTGAGGTCCCGGACCTCAAGCGTGGCCGCGTTGAATCGCGTCACGAAGTGTCGTAGAGTCTCATTTTCTCTCTGCTTGAGGGAGAAAAGACTGTCCGAGATTCGTGACGGCTTCCGACTGGTGCTGAAATGGACCACGAAGGAATGCTCGAGCTGCCCGAAGGAGTGGATACTTCCCGATTGAAGACCGGAGTACCAGGCCCTGGCAGCTTTGCAGAGCGTGGCGGGGAAGCCGATGCAAAAGAGAGCGTCGGTTGCCCCTTGAATCGTCATGAGAGCTTTGTAGCTCTCCAGATGGTCGATTGGGTCGGTGGAGCTGTCGTAAGACTCCACGTGCGGCATCTTAAACCGACTGGGGATCGGTTCGTCGAGGATGAGTCGGGAGAGAGATTGGGCGGTTTGGAAGTCGACGTCGTTTGAAGACTTCTGCCCGTCCACCTGCAGCTGCGTGAGCCGACGGTCGATTTTCTCGAACCTGCATTCGTAGTCATCTGTCCGTCGGTGCTGGGAGACCCCAGGAGTGGAGTCTCCAGAAGAGTCCGAGAGAGAGGTGGACGGCGTTCGCGGTCGCTTCTCCTTCCTCGCCCGTTCCAGCAGGGAAGGAGAGAGCTGCTGGGACTGTCGGGCGTCGCGCCGTGGCCGTCCCTCCTCCTCTCCGTGGGAGCGCTGTTGCGGGCGCTCGCGCGGAGGCGACGGGGATCGGCGTGGGCGTCGGCGGCTGCTCCTGGAGGGCATCGGACGGGCCACCGGTTGTTGCTGGAGGCTCTTGACCGCATCCGTCAGTACGGTCATCTGCCGTATGATGGCCGCGATCTGCGCCTCCGTGGTCACCGTGGGGTGTGGAGAGCTGGGCTCCGCCGTTGAGGGTGGCGGGGAGGCCTCTTCCCGGCGGGAAGAACACCTCGCCGACCCGGTGACCCTCGATCGTTGGGCTCTTGTCTTTGTCATCAGTATCTTTCGCTTGGGAAGGCTTGGTGCCGTGTCCTCCCTTCCTGGCGCGCCAATCTGTTGCGGCCAATCCCCTCGTCGCCTGGTCGCCGGGAACGAGCGCCTGCAAAAAAGGAAGTCCACACTGACCGGAGGTGGCTCCGACGGAGACCCTCCGACGGTCAAGTCAGAGAGGTGACTGGGCAACAGTGAAATGAAGACAGAGAGCTCAATCGAGAGAGAGAGAGAGGGGGGAGCAAGCCTGTGATTTTTCCAGGGGTCTCCCTGCACTGTTGCCTTCCCCGATATTTATAGTGGAGCGTGGTATGGCGCCGTCATTAATGGCGCGGACAATTGAGGAATTGTCAACTCACTGTAGACTGTCAGAGTCGCCGTGAAAGTATCACATCGTCGTGGGGCTGTCCAATCGCTAGGATTGACAATGCCCTAGGTGGGATAATGCCCCTAGGCGGCAGTGCCGCATGCCGTTGTCAGGACTGACAGGCTCTGGCAGCTGTACGACGATCGGAGGAGTCGACCGACCCTAGGTCGGTGGCCAGCTGTGTGGCGCCGGGTGGAGATTCGGGCCCCTCCGATGGTCAGCCGGGCATGTTGCGAGAGTCGGCCATCAGACTTCCTGGTTCAGTCGGTCGGCAGAGTGGAAAAGGTCTGTCCGACCGACATATCCTCCATCGGTAAAGGGCCGTTAATCGGTCGGTGATGGCGTTCGGTCGATCGGTCGGTCGGTCAGTCGGTCGGTCGGTCGGCCAGTCGGTCGGTCGGTCGGATTATAAGTCGGTACGAGTGGGGTCGGTCGGGGTCGTCCGTCGGAGTCGTCCGTCGGAGTCGTCGGTCGGAGTCGTCGGTCGGTATATCCCAACACATTGTTAAAAACATCAAATCTTCTAAGTGTTAAGATTTTTCCCATCCTGCTAAGCATGGATCGTGCTTGGAACTTCAAAAACACATTACAACAGTAATAGATCTAGTTAGTGTCCATTTTAAAACAAGAATCACAACTGGTATATTGAACAAGCTGATAATTTGACAAAATCAAGCACAGCTCGTCTATTCTAGCACTGAAAAGCGTCAACTCTATCGTAGGATGGTGTTATTCTTCTTGGAATAACTATTGCTCTCTCCGCTTCTCTCTCTCTCTGCTTTTTTAATTTCTTCTTCTTCTTTTAACCCGGTATTTCCTTTCCATGGAAGGAAAAGAAAGGAACAAAGGGAGGCATTATTAATTATTATTATTATTATTATTATTAGTTTTAAACAATGCTATTGCAGCCTTGCAGGCTACTGGAATTAGTTATCCTAGAAACATGTAAATTCAACTGGAATTAATAATTATTTCTTATATATTTTCTCGAGAAGAAGATGGGTAAAACTTGTCAAAACTCATTGAGATCATCAATTATGGTGAAGGCGAGACATCGACCCATATATATCACTAATTAATATCCAACCTTCACTAACTTCAACAACAAAACTAGTTGGCACTCTCACTACTCTCTCTATTTATGTTTCTTCGGATACCTTTCGGTTTCTGGTCCAGCTACAAAATCATTGGTGTTCTTGTTAGAAGGTCCATCTTCCATCATCAAGTGCATAGCCAGCTCCAACCGCATTTGGATTGATTTCTACGGCCTTTTCACCTTTCGTCACGGCTTTTATGCATCTTTCGGTCCCATCCGTTGTCACAATCTCATTCTCCAGTCCACTCTCCAAATATCCTCCACACATTTGGCAGTCGCCGGTTGGTCTGTCCATCAAAGGCATCACCATCTTAGGCTGTTATAGCCCAACACACAAAAAAAAAAAAAAAAAAATAAAAAATAAAAATCGGTAGGAGTCTTCTTCTCCGACGAGATCCATGCACATTAGGAGTTCTAGGATCTCTCGAAATCCTAGGACCCTCTATAAGAAGGTCTTCCCTTTCTTTAGAATCGATCCATAGGTCTCCTCCCTCTCTCCTTCTCTCCGATTTCCTCGAATTAGAGCCGCGGACACCGTCCGATTTCTCACCGTAATTGCTCGCCGGCGAGGTCTCCGGAGGCTGAGGTGAGTCTCCTTCTTCTTTTCCTCCTTCTTCTCCTTTCTCTCATGCTCCTGTGCATGGCTGCCGGCGACGAGTATCGCCGATCTTTCGGTCGGGAAAGACACCTTATTTTTGGGCCTTTTTCCTTGGATTTTCCGGCACCGACGATCGGAAGTGATCGCCGGCCATGTCTCCTCCGTGACCGGGGGAGTGGCCCCCGTCGGCCGCCGGCCTCCGCCGCGATGGCCATGGTCCGAACGGCCGATCAAGGCTGGAGGACCAAGAGTCCTCTGTTCCGGCACGGGAAGAATCAAGAAAAGAAAAAAAAAAGAAGAAAAAAGAAAAAAAGAAGAAAAAGAAAAGAGAAAGAAGGAAAAAGAGAAAAAGAAAAGGAAAGAAAAAAAAAAGAAGAAAAAGAAAAGAAGAAAAAGAAAAGAAAAGAAAAGAAAAAAAATAATAATAAATAAATATATATATATATATATATGTATGAACAAATAAATAAATAAATAAATAAATAAAAAATTGAAATTGATGAGAGAGAGAGTTTCTCTCTCTTCTTTCAGTCTGAACCCTGACTTTCTCTCTCTGAAATTGAACTTTCTCTCTCTACTTTCTCTCTCTAAAATTTTCTCTCTCTAAAATTTTCTCTCTCTTGATGGATTTATCTCTCTCTAAGGTTATTCCTCTAGGATTAGCATAGTGGAAGGCTTCATCTGATGATTTTGATCGAGTTTAGGGAAGAGTCAGATTTTAAGTGAGGTTTTGATTTTGGGATTTGTTAGATTTAATTTTGAATTAAAATTAATGTAAAAATATAATTTTGGATAATAGGCACGGAAGAATCTCCTAGAAGTTAGTCGATCTATTCATTCAGTGCTCCGTGAAAGGTAAGTAATGAATCATCTTCTCGAGATATTCCATATTTATTCTGAAAATAAATAATTATTCTCTGAAATTATGCATGATTTATGAAATTATGTTTTGAAAGAAAAGTGCTTTTGAAATGTTATGGTATATCGATTTATGCGCATGTTTAGTGAAAGATTATGATATATATTATGGTACAAATTATTTTGATATAGATCGGATTTATGCTCTCAGCCTAACTATGTTTCAGTGGGCCCCGCCAATGGGGATTATACGTTGGTACTCAGTGGATCCTGCCAGTGGGGGTTGTGCGCTGGTGTTTGTGGACCTTGCCAGTGGGGGTTGTGCGCTGGTATTGTGGATCCTGCCAGTGGGGGTTGTGCGCTGGTATTCTGTGGACCCCGCCAATGGAGGTTAAACGTTGGTCATAGTCGAGGCTGTTGAGTTACGAGTGTTTTGAATCGAATCGGATTTATAATTATATTATATGTGAATATTTGAAATTATTGGATTTGCATTAAATCAGCATAAAATTTATTTTTATGTTTATTTGCAGCATTGTTCTTGAAAATTATATAATATCTGAAATATCTGGTAGAGATACTTGTTACTTACTGGGCTGTCTAGCTCATTACCTTTCTTTCTATTTTTCAGATTCAGATAATTAATTTCAAGCGTGGGAAGAAATATTGGGACAGAGCTTTTAGAAGCAAGATTAGCATTGTCAACTTCATTGAATTTAGATCTATTGTTTTATTGTTAGCAAAAATTTTATTGGAGGTAAGACATTTGATTTAATTACTTGAATTAAAGTTGAATAATAATTATTTGAATTTATTCCGCTGTGATGCATTGATATCGTGATGAGATGCCTTGCATGCTTATGGAGAGAGTTCTTCATAAGTATGTGGCGGTTGCCGCGACCCTCGATTCACAATCTCGGATCGGGGGCGTGACAATTAATATGGTATCAGACATTAAGTGGATAAATTATGACACATAGAATTTGACATAGTATGAGTGTAGGTGGGTAAACATTAAGAATATTGGGACGTTAAAGTATGAGCATCATAATAATAAAAACATCAAAAGTTCAGAGAGCAGTAGACAATAAGACTCAACAGATTGATGGTGAGCCGTGCTCCAGATGTGGCAAAAAATCATGCAGAAAATGATTGCTATTGGAGTACCAGTGCTTGTTTCAAATGTGGTCAGAAGGATCATAAAATTGCTAGCTGCCCGCTAAATACCAAAAATCAAGCTGGCAAAAGAACTCATGAAGGACAACATAAGGGTGGCGGACAGATTTTTAAAACCCAGGGAAGAGTTTATGCACTTACTCAACAGAATCCACAGGCTTCCAATACAATGGTGACAGGTATGAAAAATTTCGAGGACGAAATTTCTTTTTAGGGATGAAGAATGTTATAGCCCAACAAAAAAAAAAAAAAAAAAAATAGGGTAAAAACCGGAAAGAAGACTCCCGGTAGGAGTCTTCTTCTCCGGCGAGACCCATGCACATTAGGAGTCCTAGGATCTCTCAGAATCCTAGGACCCTCTATAAGAAGGTCTTCCCTCTCTTTAGAATCGATCCATAGGTCTCCTCCCTCTCTCCTTCTCTCCGATTTCTTCGAATTAGAGCCGCGGACACCGTCCGATTTCTCACCGTAATTGCTCGCCGGCGAGGTCTCCGGAGGCTGAGGTGAGTCTCCTTCTTCTTTCCCTCCTTCTTCTCCTTTCTCCCATGCTCCTGTGCACGGCTGCCGGCGACGAGTATCGCCGATCCTTCGGTCGGGAAAGATGCCCTATTTTTGGGCCTTTTTCCTTGGATTTTCCGGCACCGGCGATCGGAAGTGATCGCCGGCCATGTCTCCTCCGTGACCGGGGGAGTGGCCCCCGTCGGCCTCCGCCGCGACGGCCATGGCCCGAACGGCCGATCAAGGCCGGAGGACCAAGAGTCCTCTGTACCGGCACGGGAAGAACCAAGAAAAGAAAAAAAAAAAGAAAAAAAGAAGAAAAAGAAAAGAGAAAGAAGGAAAAAGAGAAAAAGAAAAGGAAAGAAAAAAAAAGAAGAAAAAGAAAAGAAGAAAAAGAAAAGAAAAGAAAAGAAAAAAATAATAATATATATATATATATATTTATATATATATATATATATATATGTATGAACAAATAAATAAATAAATAAATAATTAATTAATTAATTAAAATTGATGAGAGAGAGAGAGTTTCTCTCTCTTCTTTCAGTCTGAACCCTGACTTTCTCTCTCTGGAATTGAACTTTCTCTCTCTACTTTCTCTCTCTAGAATTTTCTCTCTCTTGATGGATTTCTCTCTCTCTAAGGTTATTCCTCTAGGATTAGAATAGTGGAAGGCTTCATCTGATGATTTTGATCGAGTTTAGGGAAGAGTCTGATTTTAAGTGAGGTTTTGATTTTGGGATTTGTTAGATTTAATTTTGAATTAAAATTAATATAAAAATATAATTTTGGATAATAGGCACGGAAGAATCTCCTAGAAGTTAGTCGATCTATTCATTCAGTGCTCCGTGAAAGGTAAGTAATGAATCATCTTCTCGAGATATTCCATATTTATTCTGAAAATAAATAATTATTCTCTGAAATTATGCATGATTTATGAAATTATGTTTTGAAAGAAAAGTGCTTTTGAAATGTTATGGTATATCGATTTATGCGCATGTTTAGTGAAAGATTATGATATATATTATGGTACAAAGTGTTTTGATATAGATCGGATTTATGCTCTCAGCCTAACTATGTTTCAGTGGGCCCCGCCAATGGGGATTATACGTTGGTACTCAGTGGACCCTGCCAGTGGGGGTTGTGCGCTGGTGTTTGTGGACCCTGCCAGTGGGGGTTGTGCACTGGTATTGTGGACCCTGCCAGTTGGAGTTGTGCGCTGGTATTCTGTGGACCCCGCCAATGGGGGTTAAACGTTGGTCATAGTCGAGGCTGTTGAGTTACGAGTGTTTTGAATCGAATCGGATTTATAATTATATTATATGTGAATATTTGAAATTATTGGATTTGCATTAAATCAGCATGAAATTTATTTTTATGTTTATTTGCAGCATTGTTCTTGAAAATTATATAATATCTGAAATATCTGGTAGAGATACTTGTTACTTACTGGGCTGTCTAGTTCATTACCTTTCTTTCTATTTTTCAGATTCAGATAATTAATTTCAAGCGTGGGAAGAAATATTGGGACAGAGCTTTTAGAAGCAAGATTAGCATTGTCAATTTCATTGAATTTAGATCTATTGTTTTATTGTTAGCAAAAATTTTATTGGATGTAAGACATTTGATTTAATTACTTGAATTAAAGTTGAATAATAATTATTTGAATTTATTCCGCTGTGATGCATTGATATCGTGATGAGATGCCTTGCATGCTTATGGAGAGAGTTTTTCATGAGTATGTGGCGGTTGCCGTGATCCTCGATTCACAATCTCAGATCGGAGGTATGACATAGATTGCTTCCAAGGTAAAATTCCACCTGCAATACATATGGTTGTGAGCATCCTGGCACAACCAATCGCCATGCCAATTTGGTTGGAAGTTTATCTTTCATTGTTCGCACCACCGACAAAAAGTAGCAGTTGCTCTTGCTTCATCCCCATGCCGAGTCCTCCATTTGCGCTAGCACTACTTTTGAAATGCTTGCAAAGGTTTTCTTTTGTCGACCCAGTCCATGCAGACTGCACCATTAGCTTTCCATACATTAACGCCAAAACTTTTCTCCATCCACGTGTTGATTTTTGCATGAGGATGGGACCATTGGCCTGATCACTTTCATAGGCATAAAGTTTGCCATTCAATTGATGGCCAAATAATTTGTGCTTGGCACAAACTTTATAGAGATGTCATCTGTATGCAATAAACTATAGAAAGCCCTCTTTGCTTAAACTGTATATGATACATAATAAGTTCATATATATATATATATAGCCAGGTTAGAATTAAGATGACCGAATTTGAACTTAGATTTGGTCAGACCTTATAATAGGAGTCCTACATTAATGATCCAAACATTTGAATGTGATCTAGTATCTTAAAACTGTTTGCACATAAAAAAATTATATGATTTGAAGACTCCGAGCCTATGCATGAAGTGGTCAAAAATTGGACAATCTAAATAAAATTAAATTAGATATATTTTTTGATTACTTAATACATAGGTTAAAGGTCTTTAATCATATGATTTTTAGTGTACAAATAGTTTTGAGGTAGTAGATCACATCCAATGATTTAGATCAACAATGTAAAATTCTTATTATTTAATTTTGACCTAATCAAATCTGAGCCCAAATCTGATCGACATCCTTACTCAAGTTTGCTCCTATATATATATATATATGTATGAAGGAAGTTGTAGACTAACATTTTTATTCTTTTGGATCCATATTGACTATTAAGAGATTCAATGGTGTTAGGTTTGATTTTGAAGAAAATTAGGTGGACTTTGAAAGAGGGTCAGAAAAAGGAGACTCTTCTGTTAAATTGCATTTGGCAGTAAGTATCAAAAGATAGATATTATTTGGCTTGTAAATTTCTGCTTTTGCACATGAATTGCAGATTGAATCCAGTGACTCTTAGGAATTATGCCACAAATGAGTAAAAGCATGAAACTCAAAGTACTCATTAGGTTAGAGTTTGTTGTGGGTGGAAAGTCTCCAATGTCCGAATCGAAGATACTGGCAAATCCTGCCCCAGCCAACTTGCACATTAGTCATTGATCTATGCATCAATCGTCGACTCTCATCGTTAAACAGCTTCCATATGTTGGATATCGATCCAAGCTTCGTACGTCGACCTCGAGATGTCGATCTTTATGTTGGCTCTCGACCAATGCATCTACTGTCGATCCCTATCTCCAATAGTATGCATGGCAAGCCACCGACCCACACTCTCTTTGACTCCTACTTTGATCGTCATATTCAGAAAGATTGACAAAAAACTCCCACATACTCCCTTCAAGTCACGCAACCACTCGGAGCAACTGGCCACAGGCTAGATAAGGCAACCACAACTATCTAATCTTGAGAAATTAAGCCAAAAATCTTAGGGCAGCACATTCAAAGGAGTTGGGAGTGGCCTCCAGTCTTTTTCCCTTATAGCTCTCACCTTGATCTATAAATAAAGATAACCTGGGGTCCCCCAAGGTATATAATTTTTCTCCTCTCGTGTGTTCCTTCCCATATATTCTGCTGATTTCTAACTTGAGTATTGGAGGAACCCTACCGAAGCCAAACTTGGTTAGAAACTTATTTTGCAAGTCTGACAATTGTCTTTCTGCTAATTGCCATCTCGCTCTAGCCAATCCGGTTCAAGCCGGAAATCTATACTAATACATTGATGCTAGAGGAAGAGCCAAGCCTATTTCTTGGGAAGGAGTATAAGATCTACGATAATGCC
>NC_026000.2:24775326-24841392 GCF_000442705.2 Elaeis guineensis
ATGCCAACTAGAAGAACCTCATTGCAATGTTCTAACACTACGGTGAGCCGACCGATTAAAAATCTGATCAAAAATCATGCTCCAGCTTAATAGTCGGAAGGCACCTTCGCAAGCTCCTAGCCAACTACGAGGATAAAATCAGGACTGATTCAATACTTTGGTCATTTAGGTGCAAGTGTTGACCGTAGTGAGTTAATGTCATACAATAACTGAGCCTGGTGCAGGAGGTGGCCCAATAAAACCACCTTAACCTCCCCTTTAAAGTCCAGATCAAGTAGGTAGATGTAGCCGAGTCGGCCTCGAGCCTCAAGCGAAGGAGGCACTCTCCCACCCCTCACTCTGATAAGAGATCTACTCTAGGCCGATCTCTATTCCGTCATACAGAGATCTATATGGCCTGTGAAGCCGACATGGACCGTCAACTCTAGGAGATAAATCGGTAGATTGAAGCACTGTAAGCATTAGGCTGTGGATCAAAATAATTAGAGTGGCTTCCACATTGACCCACCCTTCAGTGATAGGATCATGCAGGAGCCACTGCCCGTCAATTTCAAAATACCATAGTTGAAAAACTATGATGGATCGATCGATCTGGTGGATTACTTGGAGAGATTCAAGGCTCTCATACTCTTTCATGGAGCAAGCGATGGAATCCTATGTCGAGCTTTTTCTTTTGACTCTCAAAAAAGATGGCTTGGATTGATATTCAGATTTGAAGTTGGATTCCATTCATTCATTCTATCAGTTCAGTAAGTCGTTCGTAGCCCACTTTATTAGCAGTAAGAGGCAACACTGGGAATCTGGTTTCTTAGTGAATATAAAGCAAAAGGAAAAGAGAATCCCTTCGAGCCTATGTGAACTATTTCAATGCGACTGTCCTAGAAGTGCACATCTGAACCAATCAATCTCTATGACCGTCCTAAAGCATGGCTTAAGAAGAATTCTCTTCTCTACTCTTTAGAGAAGAAATATCCAAAAATTTTATGGAGATGCTAGATGGGCTGAGAAGCACACTCGAGCTAATGAAGCTTTGAGAAACATGGGACCTTAGCCAAAGTTTCAATTGAAGGAAAGAAAGAAGATTCGAAACTCTCTCCAATTCGAGAGAGTCCCCCCAGGCGTCGGCCACGATCCAGAACTCCACCATGACACTAGTGATCTAGAACCCATCCTTGGGATAGACAATCTAGGAGCCTCTAGAGCAGCATCGCCCATTGTCGAGGTACTGGACACCGCAAAGGAGGTTCACTAACTATACTCCTTTGAATACATCCCGAACTCAAGTACTCATGGTGATCAAGAGTAACTACCACACCCAGGGTGAAGAAAATATTGGTCTTGGCTAGAACAGCGTAACGATGCAAGTACTATCTCTACCATCATGACCATGGCTATACATCGAGAGCTGATCCAACTTCAAGATAAAATTGAGTTCATCTTGTGGGTTGGCCGGATCGCTTCATCCACCGCATAAGGGAGGGAGATAGGAACCGCCAAGGGCACCTCATCATCTGAAATAGCCTCGGTAGAGGGAGCTAGCCGAGAATCGATCCGTGGTCGATATAATCAATGCCATCACTGGGAGGCACGATAGATTGGAACTCAGAGAATTCACTGAAAGATAAAATCGAAGAAATTATCACTTTCTCCGAGGAAGATGTGAAAGGATCTAGTTCCAACATAATGATATAGTAGTTACAAATTATGATGTACACTGCATCTTGATAGATAATGAAAGCTCTGTTGATATTTTATATTATGATATTTTTTAAAATGAATATTTTTTTGGATTAGTTGGGTATAATGGATTCCCCCCTCGTAGGTTCATTGGAGATGCCATACTAGTAGGATCTTACCTATCATTAGTGTTCCCCGACAGTCACCATCCATATCAATTTTTTAATCGTCAGAGCACCCTTGACATACAATGCTATCCATAGGCGATCGGGACTAACGTCCTTAAAGCAGTAGTTTCAACATACCATCTGTTATGAAGTTTCTATTTTTTACAAGCATGGAGTCAGAAAGGTCTGTAGAGATCAGGTACTAGCTTGATATTGCTACACAATTACCCTTCAAGAGCAAGAAGACTTGAAGTTTTTTTCATTGAGGGACTAAACACCCAGACGAACTGATTGGAGAGTGGGGAGAACTAATGGAGGACCTCATACCAATTTTCTCGAATGACAAAAATGATGGGCACATGGTTCAAATCTGGTCAAACTTAAATGAGATAACCTGAAACTACTTAGTTTTTTTTTACAAACAAATACAGATTTCTTTGTCTGATTGGCCATAGATATGTCAGGGATTGACGTCGAAGTCATGATGTATCGGTTGAATGTAGATTCTCTACATCAACCTATCAAGCAAAAGAAGTGAAGCTTCACTTCGAAATGCTAGAAAGCTATCTCCGAAGAGGTGGACAAGCTAATCGATATCGATCTCATCAGGGAGATGACCTATCCATATTGGCTCATGAATGTGGTCTTTGTCAAGAAAGCAAATGAAAAATAATAAATTTGCATAGACTTCACTAACTTAAACAAAGTCTGCCCAAAGGATAGCTATTCCTTACCTGGATCGATTAATTGATGGATGCAACATTAGGTCATGAGCTCCTTACTTTCATGGATGCCTTCTCCGACTACAACTAGATATAGATGGCATCTGAAAATGAGGAGAGATCGCTTTTATAACTGATCAGGATCTCTTTTGTACAGGATCATACCCTTTTGCTTGAAACATATAGATGCTACATATCAACACGGTAAACAAAATCTTTAAGGAACAATTCAATTGAAATATAGAAATTTACAAAGATGACAAGTTGGTCACTAAAAATACCAAATGAAGTTGAACTCAATAAAATATGCTTTTGGGATCATTTGAGAAAGTTTCTTAGTTTCATACTCTTATGTCACAGTTTGAAGCCAACCCTAAAAAAATTAAAGCTATATAAGAAATGATCCCCCCAAAGTCAATAAAAGAAGTACAGCACCTCACGGCAGGGTGGCTACCTCAACCGATTTGTTTCTCGATTAGCTAAGCGATGTCTTCTCTTTTTTAAGATTTTGAAACAATCAAAGACTTTAGATGGATCGAAGAATGTCGGTAGGCATTCGAAGAGTTGAGGAACTATCTCACATGACACCACTATTAAGCAAGCCAGAAATGGATGAAGAGCTGTAATTTACTTGACAGTATCACCAATGGTAATAAGCTCGATGCTTGTCCATGAGAAATATAAGGTTCAAAGGCCGATCTATTATATCAGTAAAACCCCTTGCGATGTAGAGACCAGATATTTGAGACTCAAAAAGCTAATTTATGCTCTCTTCATCTCAGATCGAAAGTTCAAGCCATACTTTTAAGTCTACACCATAGCATTTTTAACTAATTAGCCCTTGAAACCCATCTTACATCGGATTGACTGGCGAAGTGAGCAATCAAACTCATAGAGTTGATATAAAGTTCCAACTCTATCCTTCCATCAAGGTACAAATATTGGCCAATTATGTTGTTGAGCATACCATGCTTGAAGAAGCCCCCAAGGAAGGTGAGCTACCGAAAGAAGATCCACCAAAGAAAGAGCCTACGAAGGAATCATGCCATGTATGTGATGGATCATCAAGCACAGCTAGGTCAGGAGCAGGGCTAATCCTTACTGGATCAGAAGGAACCACCGTAGAGTATGCTTTGCACTTCGACTTTCTAGCCACCAACAATGAGGTGAAATACAAAGCTCTTACCCCTGGATTAAAAATCATAAAGGAGCTAGGCATATAAAGTTTGACAGTCTCCAATGACTCGTAATTGGTGGTGGAAAAATTCGAGGAGACTAGAAAGCTCAGAAGTAAAATATGAAAAGATACCTACATAAGGTAAAAAATCTAATCTCCGCATTCACTAGCTTTGATACTCAGTAGGTCCCAAGGTTAGAAAACTCCTAAGCCAACTTGCTATCTAAGTTGGCAACTTTGGCACCAGGACACCTACCCAAGAGATCTTTTTTCAAAATAATAAAGAGCCAAGCATTGAAGAGCTTGCTTTAGTTATGTAGGTGAATAATGACCTAAGTTGGGTAGATCTATTGATCCTCTTCTTTAATGATGGGACATTGCCGTCGTATCCAAAAAAAGCTTGAAGACTCAGAAATAAGGTAGCCTGCTATGTCCTATATGTAGGCAAGTTGTATAGAAGGTCATTCTCTTTACCACTCCTTAGGTGCCTATGTCCCTTCGAGGTTGATTATGCCCTACATGAGGTGCATGAGGGAATATGTGAAAATTATTTGCAGGGCAAATTCTAGCATATAAATACTTTGGAAGTATTACTACCCACTATGCAGCAAGATGTGATTGACTTAGCCAGATGATGTGCAAGTGCCAATGGAATACAAACATTCAACATCGACCTACAGTACCACGACCCCCATTAGCAACCCTTGGCCCTTCACACAATGGGGAATGGACATCTTTGGCTTGTTCGCCCAAGCATCTGGCCAGCAGAAGTTTCTACTCATCACCATCGACTACTTCACTAGATAGATGGAAATCGAATCTTTGGCCCGCATTACTGAAGCTAAGATAAAGGACTTCATGTGGAAGTCCATCATATGCCGATTCAGTCTTTCGTGAGTATTGATTATGGATAATGGTTGCCAGTTCTTTGGTGCCTGATTTGCTAAATTTTCTCGAGACCTAAGCATCTCGCACCACCTCACATTAATAGGCCATCCCCAGGCCAATGGGGAGGCCGAGTAACTAATCTGACTCTTTTACAAGGCTTGAAATCCAAGTTAGATCGTGCTAAGAGATTGTGGGCCAACGAGCTTCACCACATATTTTGGGTTTACCAAACTACACAGAGAACATCCGTCGGAGAGATCCTTTTCAGCCTCTCCTTCAAATAGAAGCAGTCATCCCTGTAGAAATTAGACTTCCTCTTTAGGGATGAAAGCTACAACGATCCGAATAATCCAAAACTGCTCCAAGCAAACCTAGATCTACTAGAAGAGGTCCGAGAAAAAAAGTTCAAGTCAGGATGGCAGTCTATCAACATAGGGTCATGTGGTACTACAACTTTCGTGTCCATGGCAAAGAATTCAAGGTCGGTAACTTGGTGTTGCATCAGGCCGAAGTATCTTGACCAAATGAATGAAAAAATCTATCTTCCAATTGGAAAGATTCTTATCAAGTGGATGGGATCATCAGATCTGGAACTTACTACCTGAAGCAACTGGATGGAATCCTGCTACAATGATCCTAAAATTCGGACAATCTATGGATGTATTACCAATAGATATAAATAAGTACTCTCAATAAAGTCTTTCTTTTTTCAACGAAGTCTTACAGATAAATAAAGGCCTCGGCCAAATCATTAGGCATAAAGAAGATCTCGCTCGTGCTGCGAGAAGAGTGCTTCATCCCAGGATGAATATAGCCACGATGAGTTCTTTGAAGGTGCTTCATTTTTTAACAAAAATAGCCATGAGAAGGGCACTTCATGTATAAACAATTATAGTCATGGTGAATTTCTTGAAGGTACTTCATTTTTAAACAAAAATAGTTATGAGAAGGGTGCTTCGTCTATGGATGAATATAGCCATGACGAATTCCTCAAAGATGCTTTGTTTCTAAATGAAAATAGTCACAAGAAGAGTGCTTCATCCCAAGATGAATATAGCCACGACGAATTTCTCGAAGGTGCTTTATTTTTGAATGAAAATAGCCATGAGAAGGGTGCTTTATCTATGGACGAATATAGCCATGATGAATTCCTCATAGATGCTTCATTTTTAAACAAAAATAGTCATAAAAAGATACTTCATCTATGGATGAATATAGCCACAATGAGTTCCTTGAAGGTGTTTGTTTCTGAATGAAAATAACAACGAGAAGGATACTTCATCCCAAGATGAATATAGTCACAACAATTTCTCGAAGATACTTTATTTTCAAATAAAAATAGTCACGAGAAGGATGCTTCGTCTACAGATGAATATAGCTGCAACAAGTTTCTCAAAGATGCTTCATTTTTGAATGAATATAGTCGTAATAACAGGACTCCAACGGTCGAGAAGAGCCAATCTGAGGGATGACTAATCCAAGCCAAAAATCAAACATCCTAAACTTGTATCTCACTCAAGGGGGAGCATGGACTAGAGGAACGGAGACCTCACCTGTGCACCTCCAACATTAATCTAATGATTACCCAAGCGAAGATGAGATCATAAAGTCAACAATAGATGCATAGGTAAAAATTTAGCTACCACAAAATAACAAATAGAAACAAAAAGATACTTTATTGATTCCAAAGGTCGGGGTAATGACTATAGTATTTGTAAGCCAGAGCTAGCAAAAAAAAGAGGTAAAAAGTACAAATCTCTAATCAATCCAGAGCTTTGGATGAGGAAGCAATTTAGTTTGAGAAGGTTCCCCTTGCCTTCGTTTGCTGCATTAACAACGACCATAGGAAGCTTTGAGTCATCGGAAGGTAGGTCCTTAAGGAGATCGACGTCAATCTCAGGGAAGAGCTGCTTAGCCAAGGACTTCCATTTTCTAAAGCTGAGTTGATAAGCTATTAAAGACAACTTCAACACCCCATGGATGGGCCTGACTTGGTTCAAGGCAAACTTCACCTCTATCCATTCGACTTTGCCTTTGGTAAAGTTGGCCACTGCTTTGCTCTCTACTAGCTCCAATCAAAGCTCCATTGCTATTGACCTCTTCCTATTAATCAAACACTCAAGGGAAGTGATCCTTTCCTATGATGTATAGAGCTCATTCTAAAGTCGAACGACCTTATCAGCGCTACCCCACCTCGCTTTGTCGGCGGCTTTGCTCGAATCCAAAAGATATTCCAGAACGGTAATTTTTTTTGAGCTGAGCAAAATTTGCTATAGAGTCACGCGGTTCTCTTGACAACACCCCTCTTCACTTCCTCAGTGACCTTGTTCAACTTTATATATAATTTGGCCAATCGAGCCTTCTCCAAGGTATATGCCTTATCAGTTTGCCTGATATTCTCCCTCAGGTATTCACTTCTGCAAGGGCCTCAATGCAGGTCATCTTTCTCTTCGAAGCCCTTTGGCTTACCTCAAAAGCTCTTTATTCAACCTCATGAACCTCTCTTTCAAAAGTCTCGATTTAAATGCTGATAGGCAGAGCACGACCCTTGTTAGGGGCTTAGCATGATGACAAATATTTGTACACCCATACAGCCTAAACTGGCTAGACTGTGCGGAGATGAACACGACAAACATCAGAAAGAAAAAGAAAAAGGGCCTTAAAGGTAAAAAGAGTTCCTTTATTCATAAAAAGTTGTTTTTATATGATAGGTGAAACAAAAAGACAAAATTTCAAGCCTATGTGGAGGCATTAATGACCTTAGATGGAGGAACTTCTGAGGAACCTATAGGGGCTTCTGCCACTGGTTCAAAGGCTTCTTCAGCGATCATGGGCTCCTGTTGAGATGATGCTTCAGCAATCCCAAGCTCCGACTGAGGTGGCTTCTCAATAGCTAGATCAATTAAAAGCTGGTTATCACCAGCCTCCCCTTCATCCAAAAGGGACAAGTCGACTCGGGAGGTAAGTAGCTATCTTTTGTCGAAGTAAATCTTGTCTGAGGAAGAAAGCTTCCTCAGCGAACTTGACCTTCTCCTTGGTGAACTCCTGAGAGGCGCAAAACTCCTCAACCGCCAATCGATTGGCCTCGGCGATCCAACTTTTCATTTTTTCTTCAGCATCTGAAATCTTCTCTTAGGCTACTCAGTACTTTTGCTACTTCAGTTGCTGCCTGGCAGTCTCAATTTTCTTCAGCACCTCTTTAACATTTTTGCCTTGGCTTTAGCTTTATCGATCCTCACCTAGAGACTAGGGCTTAGTATCTTTACGGACATCAGTGACCTCCACCCTTGCCGCCTTGATAGAGTTTGTAAAAATGACAACATAATGATCAAGCTATAGAAGCAAGTCAGTCAATTGCTAAAAATATACAAAAGAAAAAGTAGGGTTAAAGAAATTTTCTCTAATAATGGAGTTAATGGCATCTTTTTGTTGGACGCCTAGGCTTTGACCTTCCAACCTATCGGTGTCTACTAAAAGGAGCATGCCCCAAAGTCGCAGGCCACCTGCTAATCATCCAAACTGAAACTTATAGGTGAGATCCAAGAGGTCCTCAGTCCCTGACTAGTGGGGAGGCGTGACTGACATCGAACCAGCTCTTTTGGCTTAGGAAGGTGGAATTGAAATGTGGGGACCAAGAGCAAAAACTATGGGTGGCTACTGAACTACCGATGCTTGAGCCTGGATCGGAGAGGCCAGTACCATCTTGGTCGGAGGAGAAGGATCCCTTTTGCACTACAAGAATATTCCTTATTAGCGATGGTGATAGTTAATTATTAGTTGTTATAGTATCTGTAAATAATTCATACTTTTATATGATGGTGATAGTTAATTGTTAGTTATTATAGTATATATAAATATATATTGATTGTTAATTTAATTATAGCAAATTTTAATAAATATATTTTTTATAATTTTTTTAAAAAATTTATTATTAGTGATGGCTGTACCTTATTAACAATGGATTATAGCGGCCGCTAATATATTTTTTAATTTTTAATTTAAATTTAAAAATAATCTAAAATTATTATAAGCGATGGACATACCGTCGCTAATTATTTCGTTAATACTTTATTAGTGACTATTTTTTCTGTCATTGCTAATAATGATCTTCAGTGTCCAACTTTTTTTTAATGGTTTATTGGTGATGGTGTGCCATTGTTAATAGCATTAGTGATGGCTTTTTAGCAATTAGCAACAGTATTTAGCCATCGCTAATAAATAATTTTTTTGTAGTGTTGGTAGACTGCTTCACTTGGACGACAGCATCCTGACATTGTTTCTTTTGGCCAGTCACACCAGAAGTTGAAGTCGAAGCCTTTGTTTCTTCAAATTCAGCTTCTTTAATTTTCAAGCTTTTTAGCCTCATTTCAGCACCGAACCGAAGTAGGTCAAAAAAAATAAAGAAAAATGGTGAAGGTGGAAAGAGATGGGTCAGCTAATCCGACGCTCATCTCAGGGATTGACTAGGCTGAGACTGACGTTCGAGATAGTCTGCTTCGATAATAACTCTGATAGTGATGGAATCTGGTACCCACATAATGCATTAAAGCACTGAGTGTCTGCATCCCCTAGTGTAGGAGCTCAGAGGGCCAACTCTCTAGGTCGGTCTTAGTGAGAAAATCTCCAATCTTCAATGACAAAATACAAAATACAGAGAAAATACTCCTTTCGATCGTGAATGGAAGAAGGAGCACCTTGGATCAAGACCGAAACTCCCTTTTGTGGGGAAAGATACCATCAATTATCAGCATATGGATGCCTCTTGAAGGTAAAAAAGGATCGAAAAAGAGATATAGATGGTTAAATCTCAATCAGAAAGTAAGCAGCCAAGAAACTGATAATGATGTACTAAGAGTTCAGAACCATCGAACTTAGGGCCATATAAAAAAATTAGAAGAGGTTGACAATGAAAGGATGAAGAGAAAATCTAAGACCGCCTTGAATGACTTCTCTTACATAGCAAGCCGACTAGGAGGAGGGTTATAGATCCGACCACTCGGACTAGAAAGTTCTAACTCATATTTGGGAGGAATCTCGAATTGGGCCTGAAGCAAACTAAATTGTCCGGGTTAGTTCTGAATGGTAATGTTCAGGCACAAAGTTTGCCCTATGCCCATCATCCAACTCTTTAAAATCCCCTATCGAAGAAGGATCGGGAGACTGGCTCATCACCATTTTTCCCAATCTACCCATCTTAAGGATAGCAGATAGAATAAACCCGGAGAAAGATACAAGGGAAGAAAGCAAAAGCAATGATGGAGCAACGAGCGAATATACGAGAAAAGTGAAGACCAATTGAAAAATGGTTGAGAAGGAGTTTGAGAAAGCTAACCTGCTCAAGCCAAAAATCACTCTAGCAAAGGGATGATTAGATAATGCTAATAGGAACCACACTCTTTCGAAGAGATACCGTCGTCACAGGGGAAGAGAAAATTGAAGGAATAAAGCAATGAAAAAAAAATGAGGATAAAAATAGTACTCCTATTTATAGGTGAATTGGACAGTCCAGATCCCGCATTGATTTATCTGAAACCGTTGGATAGCTGCCATGTGGCATGCTTCACACTTGAATAGGCTAAAATCATACTCCCAGGGGGCACATTTATGAGCATGTCTTTAAAGGCATGCATGGTGTCTTGAATCTAGTCAAATCTTTAATAACTACTATTTAACATCTTTTCGCATATCCCACCAACTCCCTGGCATGATGGTTCAGCCTGTCCGAAAGCCACAGTGGCATCATTTTGTCCAAGGGATGGAGACTTGATATGTGTTTTCGTTGGACTGGACTTAATTATACTCCCTTTGCTCGACCTTACTCTAATTTAAACTTGAGAGTAGGGGGTATATGTTATGGGTGGAAAGTATCTAGCACCTGAATTGAAGATACTGGCAAACCCTGCATCGATCGACCCAAAGGTCGGTTGCGACCTGCACATTAGTCGCTGATTTATACATTGACCATCGACTCTCATCATCAAACAGCCTCCATATATTAGATATTGATCCAGACTTCGAACGTCAATCTTAGATGCTGATCCCTACGTCGGCTCCCGACCCATGTATCTACCATCGATCTCTGTGTCCAACAGTATGCATGGCAAGTCACCGACCCATGCTCCCTTTGATGCCTACTTTGATCCCCATTTTCAGAAAGAGTGAACTCCTGTACACTCCCTTCAAGTCATGCAACCGTTTTGAGTAGCTGGTGTTGGGAATTGTATCCTAAAATCAATCGTGTGATGATTGAGTTCATCCTTTTATATGAATTATTGATTATTGAATAAAAATTATTCTGATATTTTTCATCACAAAGTTACATCTTCCTTGAACTCTTGTACCATGATGAAGTCCTTAAAACTATGCTAGTGTGCGATAAAGAGAGGATTTATCGTATAGTTCTTAAATATGTTCACGACCAAATGATACGTCATTACAGGATAATGACGTTTATCGAGTGAAGGTCGTTGTGTGCCATATGGGTTGGTTATCCTCTTAACCAAGGAGTATGGTGACACTGGTATGACATACAGGTAAGATGTAGGAGTATATCATCACTGAACAAGTGACTCATCTGCTGAGCATTCTGCTGTCAAGAGCTGCTTGCGAAACACATGGGATAAGTATCTTTTAAACCTAAGATCATCATAGTGACTTGCAAGCAACTCACTATGCTTTGGTGTCGGACTATCTAGATTTTTAATGCAGTGACGGAAGGCTACTAGGTACAGTCAAGTACTTGCGAAGTCTGTGTATAGATCAAGATGGGATTGATCCCTCTGAATTATTAGAGTTGATGTATCACTATATTTCAATTTAGCAAAGTCTTGGTCAGGGTAATCTATAAGATAGATTTGAAAAGTTGAAATACAATATAGATGAAGCAATCTCGATTGATAGTTAACATGAGACCATCCTAAAGCATTCAGGATCAAAAGGATGAATTATGCGGTAACCATGTATATGGATTCTGAAATATTTTTTTTATGATAATTTGATCTATCTGGATATCAAAAATCATTATTAGATGGTATCTTGATTAATGCAGAATTGGTTCCTGTGCTACTGGCTTAGTGTTTGAACCTATGAAGTTACGCACACAAGTTAGACAAAGTAGGAAGGAATTGGCCTATGTTTATATATCTAATTTGGAAGTACTTGACTTGATTGAACATATAAGCTAACTTAATTGAGAATTAAGTTATGGATCAAATGGAATTGAAGAGTTGACTATGTCTAGCTAGCACTACATATGAGGTTCAGATTCGATCTCGAAGATGAACATTTTCTGATCTATGATCCATGGAGCATATGAAAGATTGAATTTAAGTGCTGATTAATTTTAGATTAAATCTGAATTAATTAAATTTAATTGAATCTAAAATCTAAATTAGACTTAATATAAAAATCTTAAAGAGTTTGGGATTACCAGTCTTTCAAAATTATTTCGAACCAGCTTCGAATTAGATTTGAATTGGATCCGTTTTAATGAGATATGAGTATTTCCACTTGTACTAAGATTCTTCTCTCATGTGGACCAACCAACATCTAGAATGATGTTGGTTTGGGGCATCCGATGTGGGCAAGGGAGTGGGTGCAAATTGGTTATCATAAGTGATGGCAATTCTATCTCATGTAAGAATCCTTCTTTCATGAGTATTGGACTAATTCAAATCAGATTTGAGTTAGGACTCCTATACTTATTGGATCATAAAAATTATCTATAAATAGAGAGGGTCTCTACCTATGGATGCATAGCAAACAAATCAGATTGAGAGAAGAGAGAAAGAGAGAGAGAGGCATGAGAAGAGAGAGAGAGGTCCCTTCTTCCCTTTTGACCTCTCCCCTTGTTGCCGCCCCTCTTTCCTTGGGTGTGAATCCTATTTGGATGTCCCACCTGCTGGTGTGAGGTGTCATACCAGCACATCTCATCCCTCATTTGATTGGATTGCGAAGGTAATTGGATTGGAGTTCATGCTACTTTTCTGCAGCGTCTAACGTGCATGCGAAGTAGAGGGTCTGGACATCCAGGCCTCCATGAAGGTTTATATCAGATTATTTAAGATTTGATCTCTGATTTTACTGCTATTCAGATAAAAATTTGATTCTTAATCATATAGAAGAATAAAAAATTTTTCAGATGCAACCTGGGCCATCTGAAGAGAAATTGTTTCTCTTCCCTTCAACTGGTACCAGAGCAGGCTAGAAATATATACATGCATAATTAAATTTTTTGAGATTAATTATATAAGATATAATTAAGATTTTTTTATGAGATATTAAATCTGATTTAAATCTATTTATATAAAATTCCTAATCTGATTTGGATCGGATTAGAGGTTCCTAATCAATAGTTGATTGAGGTTGTTATAAGTTTGTTATAACAGAATTTTGCAGTTGCTAAATTTTTGATAGAATAATAATATGAATTAAAATTTATTTTAAATTTATTTTAATAAAATTTTAATATTATTATTTTTTTATGAAGTAAGATTTATTTTAGATCTGAATTGGATCTATTTCGATGTATTAAGCACAGTGCAAAAATAGATTTTACCAGAAATTTATTCTTTATGTATTTATATTTATATCTAATTAATTTTTTATATGATATCAAATCTAAAATTAATATTTTATAATCAGTATAAGATATGTTTCAGATCTGAGATGATGTATATGATGCATCAAATCTAATTGAATTTGATGAAGAACATAATTGATAAGATCAACGATATGTTCATGGCACAAAATTATTTTGTCAATAATTGCATGTTGATGTAATTATATATAAAATTAGATTTTAGATCTTAGTAGTCTAGTACTCGGATTGATGAGATCATCAGATCATTTGATCATAGGAGATTAAAGAGATTAATCTTTTTTTTGTCTATTCGATGGGTTCTCTTATGACGTGTAGGGGTGTCATTGTGATCCGATTTTATGAAGAAGAAAAGTGAACAGATTTTTTTATATTATTTTGATCATAAATATATTTAGATTAGATCTAAAATGATTTATGATTAATTACAATAAGATAAAATTTAGATATAAAATTATTTTATATCTGAATTGCATGTTACATATGATGTAATTGATATTGATCTAAAAGTTATCATGATGTATGAGATGTATATATGAAGTTTAGGTCATACCTATGCATGTTTAATTATTAAATATATTATAAAAATTTATTTTCATGTGTTGAAACATATGGTATGCTTCACCTGAAACCCTTGTAGAATAGTTGTACAGACTGAAATATATGATTTACACACTTAATTATGAATTAAAATTGAATGATTTAGATTTGAGAATTGAAGATCATTAAGATACCACATAAAATGATGGGCAAAGGGTTAGCATGAATCAGGTCCTTCTAATGGGTTAGACCTAGGGTTAGAAACACATATGGACTATGTAGAGAAATTAATTAAATCTAATCAAGTGTTGAATTAGATCAGGTCAGTATTTTTTTAAATCAATTTTAATAGTTGTAGTTTGATCAAGTCCATATGTTTGACCCTAATAAATGGATCATGGTCATAGCTCCATGGTTGAGCCTGAATCTTTTGATGGACCAAATTGAAACTAATTAACTAGTTGGTGTCTAAGGTAAGTTTGGCAGATTCGATCAAATAATTTTTAATTGAGAGTTATTCACCTAGATACGTCTACGATGAGTTAAAGGCATATCCCTCCCACTGATCTCACTTACCTGGCCAACATGGTAGACTATGTTTTGATTAGATCACTAGTCGATTCGTGCTGACCTATGCCATTAAAGTGAATCAGTATGACTAATTTAGATGTCCTTAGACCAGCTTATGTCTAATCCTTTACATGACTTGGTGAAGTCAGTGGGAGGATTTACAGTTTGTAGATCGACTTTTTCTCTTATTTTTAGATCAATAAAATCAAAATTTTTAAATTATTAGATCTATAAAGTGATAAAGTTATGAGATAACTTGATCATAGCCTCCTATTAAGGTGTGTAATAATGAGTCCAATATTTCAAATAGACATTGGAGGCGTCATACGCCTGATGTCTATTACGTATTGAAATTGTCATTCATCATATGACCATTATGATGTACCTTCAGATCAATGCTCAGGTGGGCCAAGCCACACTCGGACCTGGACATCCATTTGTTGGATGCACTTGGTGTGTCATGTTAATGGTTGGACCTAATCAAAATTTTTAGTGGAGGTGCCACACGCCTACTTAAGGGAAGCCTGGGGCAAAACTTATTGCTAGAAGTTATTTAGAGAAACAATTGGTTATGAACATACCCATGGATACACTAAGATTGGTCGAGCCATACTCGGACCCGAATGCAGTCCGTGTGGATTCTAATATCCGCTAAGAAATTAGTATAATTTTTCGAGTTGGAGGTAAAGGCTATCAATTCATAAAAATAATAGGAAAACTTTTAGACTAAAGTTCATATCTTCAAGATTAAAAATAATTCATATACTAATAGAATAATATTTTTTCTTTTAGTTATGGCCAACACACTATCCCTCCGTATGCTGTTGGACAGCGACAAGCTCACCAAACTCAACTTCGATAGCTGGTATCAAAAGTTGAAGATTATCTTGGAGTACGAGAGAATTTTATATATCCTTATGGATCAGGCACCTGAAGAACCTGCAGTCAATGCCCCTCGTGCCGTGAAAGACACTTACATAAAGTGGCTTAATGACCGCACAACTGTGCGTTGCATGATGAGGACAGCTATGAATGATGAACTTAGTCGTAAGTTCGAAAATGTGCAGCCAGAAGAGATCATTCAAGTGTTGAATGAGTCCTTCGGTACCCCTGAGGATGCAGAAAAACATAAAATCTCCTGTGCAGTATTCAATGCTCGTATGTTAGAGGGAATTTCAATCATCGATCATATATTACACATGATTGAGTAGATTGAATGTCTTAACAAACTTGACTTTCCGTTGTATGAACAGTTAGGCAAGGATTCTATCCTCAATTCGCTATCTAAATCCTACCTACCCTTTCTCAATCATTATAGAATGACGAAACCTATGGTGAACTACCATGGTTTGCTAGGATTACTGCAGACTTTTGTGAAGGATCACCAGCTTCAGAAGGAGCTAGTGAATTTAGTGAGAGGTTCATTTGTAGGACGTCAATCCTCTAGGAGAGAAAAGAAGAAAAAGATATAGAAATCCTGTGCCACCGATCCCAAGCAGAGCAAACCGTCAAAAGTTGACAAGAGCCAGACAGAGTACTTCTTTTGTAAGAAGTTGAGTCATTGAAAAAGAAATTATCCTGCTTATATAGCTACCCTTGACCCAAACAGACATAAAAATAAGAGAAAGAAGCAAGCGGTTACTTCACAAGGTACTTATATGATAACTCTTTGTAATTTCTCTATTTGTGATACTACTATTTGGGTATTGGATACTGAAAGTCCTATTAATATATGCAATTCATTGCAGAGACTGCAGGTAAGTAAGAAGTTTCAAGAGGACGAGCGGTTCCTTAATGTTGGAGATGGAAGTCTTGTTCAAGTTCTGACCTTGAAAACTTTGCAGCTTGTCTTCGAGTCCAGTAGTGTCATGTTAAATGATTGTCATTATTATCTCACTTTTTTGATGAATGTCATCTCTGTAGGTCTTTTGGCCAAACTTGGTTATAAGTTTATAATAAAATAATTTTTGTGATATTATTATGAATGGTACTACAATTATGCGTGGATAATTGAAATATGGCATATACATAATATCACGGCCTGTTAGTATAATATACACTCTCAGTAAACATCCTAAATTAGGTAATATCAGTGAATCCTATCTTTGGCATTGTAAGCTTGATCATGTAAACAAGAATAGGATTGACAAGTTGATCAAGGAATGTGTCCTTAAGATAGATGATTGCGAATCATTGCCTGCCCGTGAGTCTTGTCTACTTGGTAAGATGACTAAGTCATCTTTTAAGAAAAAAAGTGAAAGAGCTAGCGATGTCCTAGGTTTAATACATACTGATGTATGCGGGCCTATAAACATAAGTGCCAGAAGATTATACTACTACTTCATTATATTTATAGACGACCTTCAAGATATGGGTATGTCTATCTTATGAAGCATAAGTCAGAATCATTTGAAATGTTCAAACGATTTCGTGCTGAAGTAAAGAAACAAACTGGGGAGGGTATTAAGATCTTTTGATCAGATCAAGGAGGTGGATACCTCACCAGTGAGTTTCTGACATTTCTGAAAGAAAATAGGATTCTCTCATAGTGGATCCCTCCTGGAACACCAAAATATAATGGGGTGTCGGAGAGGAGAAATTAAACCTTGTCGGACATGATCTGATCCATGATGGATTTTGCGAGTCTGTCAATCTTCTTTTGGAGATATGCTCTAGAAACTGTCTGCTATATTCTGAATAAGATGCCCAGCAAGTCTGTCGATAATACTTTATATGAGATATAGACTGGACATAAGTCGGTGCTCTCACCCCTTAAGGTCTGGGAGTATCCAGCTTATGTCAAGCATTTAAAGATAGATAAGTTTAGACCGAAGTCTGACAGATACTTGTTCGTAGAGTATCCAAAGAAAGTTAAAAGATACTACTTCTACCTCGCTGCAGAATAAAAGGTGAGCAGTCGGATAGTCTTTTTGAAAAAAAATTTCCTTGAAAAAGGAGCTAATGCCTGTAAAATTGAACTTGATGAAGTTCATGAAGTGGAAGGACCGACACATACAGAATTAGATTTGATTGGTGAATCAAATCTGGAGTCAGTAGAGGTGCCATTGAGAAGATCCGGTAGAGTACCGCTTCAGTCAGATAGATACTATGATTTCTTGATCTGACACGGTGACCCATCAAACTTGATGAGAACGATGAGGATCCGATCATCTATATGGAGTCCATGCAAATGTTCGACTTCCAAAAATGGCTTGAGGTCATGAAGTCCGAGATGGAGTTCATGGAGATCAATAGTGTATGGACACTAGTTGATCCACCCGAAGGGATAAAACTCATAGAATGTAAATGGATTTTTAAGAGAAAAAGAGGAGCAGACAGGAAGGTAGAGACCTATAAAATCCATCTAGTTGCCTAGAGATACCATCAGTATTATGGTATTGATTATGACGAGATGTTCTCTCCTGTGACAATGCTCAAGTTCATCCAGATTATGCTTGCTATCACTGCACACTTAGATTATGAGATCTGGCAGATGGATGTCAAAATCATTTTTCTTAATGGAGAGCTAGAAAAAGAGGTGTATATGATACAACCTGAAGGGTTCACATCCATAGATGAGTCGAAAGTGTGCAAGCTGAAAAGATCTATTTATGAACTTAAGAAGGCGTCTAGGAGTTGGAACATGCATTTTAATATGGTGATCAAAATGTATGGCTTCGTTAGGAATAGAGAAGAGTCTTGCATCTACAAGTGGATTTCTGATTCTGTAGTCATATTCTTTGTGCTGTATGTGGATGACATACTGTTACTAAAAAATGACATCCCAGCTTTGCAGAGTATGAAGCTGTGGTTATCATCATAGTTCTTCATGAAAAATTTAGGAGAAGCATCCTACATCTTAGAGATGAAGATCTATAGGGATAGATCTAGAAGATTATTTGAATTATCCCAAATCACGTATATCGATACCCTATTGAAGCGATTCAACATAGATAATTTCAAAAAAGGCTATCTTTCGATAGGTCATGGGATTACTCTTTTCAAGAAAGATTGTCCGACAACTCCTGAGGAGAGAGAGTATATGAGTAGAATACCATATGCCTCGGTAGTAGGATTTATCATGCACTCTATGATATATATGAGACTGGATGTGGCCTATTCACTAAGGGTAATGCGTAGGTACCAGTCTGATCCGGATGAGAAGCATTGGAGGATTGCGAAAATAATTCTTAAGTATTTAAGAAATACTAAAGACCAATGGCTTATCTATGAGGACACTGACCTGAAACTTATGGGATATGTTGATTTCAATTTTCAGTCAAATTGTGATGACAGTAGAAGCATGTCGGGCTATGTATTTATCTTGAATGGAGGAGTTGTTTGCTGGAAGAGTTTCAAGCAACATACTGTGGCCGATTCTATATGCGAAGTAGAATACATTACTGCATCGGATGCTGCAAAGGAGACGGTATGGTTGCAGAAGTTTATCGACAAACTGAGAGTTACACCTTCTATTGATGGCCCTATATTACTGTACTGTTACAGCTCCAGTGCCATAGCTCAGGCAGAAGAACCTAAGTCGCACCATCGCACCAAGCATGTTCTGTGCCACTATCACCTAGTGCGAGAGATCGTGAATCGAAATGACATCGAGCTTTAGAAGATCGACAAAAAAGAGAACTTAGCCGACCCTTTCACTAAAGTTCTCAGGATCAAAAAGTTCGATGTTTTTAAATGGAAGATGGATATAAGATACTGCCCCGATTGGATTTAGTTCAAGTGAGAGTTGTTGAGAATTGTGTCTTAAAATCAATCGTGTGACGATTGAATTCATCTTTACATATGAATTATTGATTATTGAATAAAAATTATTTTGATATTTTTCATCACAAAATTACATCTTCCTTAAACTCTTATCCTATGATGAAGTCCTCAGAATTTTGCTAATGTGCGATAAAGGGAGAATTTATTATATAGTTCTTAAACATGTTCACGACCAAATGATACGTCATTACAGGATGATGACATTTATCGAGTAGAGATTGTTGTGTGCCATATGGGTTGGTTGTCCTCTTAACCAAGGAGTATGGTGACACTAGTATGATATACAAATGAGATATAGGAGTACATCGTCACTGAATAAGTGACTCACCTGCTGAGTATTTTGCTGTCAAGAGCTACTCGCAAAATATATGGGTACAAGTATCCTTCAGATCTGAGATCACCATAGTGACTTACAAGCAACTCACTATACTTTGGTACTGGACTATCTGAATTTTTAATATAGTGACGGAAGGCTACTGGGTACAGTCAAGTACATGCGATGTTTGTGTGTAGATCAAGATGAGATTGACCCCTCCGAATTATTAGAGTTGATGTATCAATATATTTTAATTTAGTAAAGTCTTGATCAGGATAATCTATGAGATGGATTTGAAAGGTTGAAATATAATACAGATGAAGCAATCTCGGTTGACAGTTAATCTGAGACCATCCTAGAGCATTTTGGATCAAAAAGATGAATTATGCGATAACTATGTGTATGGATTCTGAAATTTTTTTTTATAATAATTCGATCTATCTGGACATCGAAAACCATTACTAGATAGTATCTCGATTAGTGTAGGAATTGGTTCCTGTGCTACCGGCTTAGTGTTTGAACTTATGGAGTCACACACATAAGTCAGACAAAGTAGAAAAGAATTGATCTATATTTATATGTCTAATTTGAAAGTACTTGACTTGATTGAACATATAAGCTAATTTGATTGAAAATTAAGTTATGGATCAAATGAGATTGAAGAGTTGACTATGTCTAGCTAGCACTACACATAAGGTTCAGGTTCGATCTCGGAGATAAATATTTTTTAATATATGATCCATGAAGCATATGAAAGATTAAATTTAAGTACTGATTAATTTTAGATTAGATTTAAATTAGTTAAACTTAATTGGGTCTAAAATCTAAGTTAGACTTCGTACAAAAGTCCTAAAGAGTTTGAGATTAACGAGCTTTCGAAATTATTTCGAACTAGCTTCGAATTGGATTCGATTCGGATATATTTTGATGAGATATGGGTATTCTCACTTGCATTGAGATTCTCCTCTCATGTGGATCAACCAACATCTAGAATGGTATTGGTTTGGGGCGTCCGATGTGGGTGAGGGAGTGGATGTAAATTGATTGTCATAAGTGATAGCAATTCTATCTCATGTAGGAATCCTTCTTTTATGAGTATTGGACTAATTGAAATCAGATTTGAGCTAGGATTTCTATACTTATTAGATTATGAGAATCATCTATAAATAGAAAAGGTCTCTACCTATAAATGCATAGCAAATAAATCAGATTGAGAGAAGAGAGAAAGAAAGAGAGAGGCATGAGAAGAGAGAGAGGTCCCTTCTTCCCTTTTGGCCTCTCCTCTTGTTGCCGCCCCTCTTCCCTTGGGCATGGATCCTATTTGGGCATCCCACCTATTGGTGTGAGGTGTCACACCAGTACATGTCATCTCTCATTTGATTGGATTGTGAAGGCAATTCGATTGGAGTTCATCCTGCTTTCCTGCGGTGTCTGACGTGCATGCGAAGTAGATGGTCTGCACATCCAGTTCTCCATGAAAGTTTATATCAGATTATTTGAGATTTGATCTCTGGTTCTGCTGCTATTCAGGTAAGAATTTGATCTTTAATCATGTAAAAGAATAAAAAAATTTTCAGATGCAATCTGGACCTTCTGAAGAGAAATTGTTTCTCTTTCCTTCAACTGACCACAAGCCAGATAAGGCAACCACAACTATCTAATCCCAAGAAATCAAGTCAAAAATCTCAGGATAGCATGTTCGAAGGAGTTAGAGTGACATCCAATCCTTTCATCTTATGGCTCTCACCTCAATCAATAAATAGAGGTAACCTAAGGACCTCCAACATTTGTAATTTTTGTCCTCTCATGTGCTCCTTTCCATCTGTTCTGTCAATTTCTAACTTGAGCATCAGAAGATCTCCACCAAAGATAACCTCGATCAAGAATTTATTTTGTAGGTTCGACAATCTGTTAGAAAATGTATCCTAAAGTCAATTATTTGGATGGTTGTGCTCTTTATAATTTGTATATGAATTATGAAATGATAAAAGTTATTGGACATATTCATCACAAAGATACATCTTCTTTAATTGAACTTTTGTGTTGTGATGAAGTCTTTAAAACTATAATGACAATCGATAAAAGAAGATTTATCGAATAGTACTTAAAATTATTCGTGATCAAATGATACGTCATTAAAGGACGATGACGTTTATTGAGTGTAGGTCATTGTATATCATATAGGTTGGTTGTTCTCTTAACTAAAGAGTGTAGAGACACTGGTATGACATACAGATGAGATGTAGGAGTACATCATCATCGAATAAGTGACTCACCAGTAGAATGCTCTGCCGTTAAGGGCTACTCGCGAAGAATATAGGCATAAGTGTCCTTCCAACCTAAGATCACCATAGTGACTTGCAAGCAACTCACTGTTCTTTGGTATTAGACTATCTGTATTTCTAATACAGTGACGGAAGGCTACTGAATACAGTCAAGTATTTATGAAGTCTGTGTGTGGATTAAGATGGGATTGACCTCTTCGAATTTTAGGAGTTACTGCATCACTGTATTTCAATTGAGTAAAATCTCGATCGAAGAAATCCACATGATATATTATAGGATTTAAAAAAGATTAAAATATAATATGGATGACTAATCCAGGATTGACAGTTAAATCTTAGGTCATCCTGAGTATTCAGGATCAAAGAGATGAATTATACGGTAACCATATTCTTAGGTTCTTGAATGTTCTCTTGTAAATATTCAACCCATCCAGATGTTAGAAATCATTGTTAGATGGTATCTTCGATTAGTACAAAAAATAGTTTCTATACTACCGACTTAGTATTCGAACCTATGGAGCCACACACAAAAGTCAGACAAAATAGGAAAGAATTGATCTAATGTCTATGTGTTCAATTTGAAAGTATGAGACTTGATTGAATAAATAGATTAGCTGAATTGAGAATTAAATTAGAGATCATACAGGATTAAAGAGTTATCTATATCTAGCTAGTGCTGGACATTAGGTATAGATTTAATTTCTGAGATGATAATGATCTGATCAATGATCTAAGAGATTTATGAGAGATTAAATTTAAGTTCTAATTAACTTCAAATTAGATCTGATTTATTTAAACTTGATTGAGTTAAAAATCTAAGTTAGATTTAGATCAGAATCTTAATTAGATTAGGATTGACAGTCTCTTCGAGTTTGATTTGAATCCGATTCGAATTAGATTCGAATTGGACTTAGATTGGATCCAGATTGGATAGAATCCATAGAGTCCCAAGTACCTGGGACTCTCTCTCATGAGGAGCCGACTAAGAAAGAAAGAGAGGCACTATTTTTTTCACCCCACCCTTATGTGCGCGTGAAGTTTGTTCCATGAGCATGGGGCATCCTTTCTCCACTTAGTCTCCTAGTTTGGATAAGGTTTGAGTCCTTATCTAATTGGTCTTTGATCAGACATATGATGTGTGAACTATAAGAAGGGAGGAAATATTTTCATCGGTGATTAAGGGGTTTATTTGTGTGACAAAAGAAACCATGCCACCATGAAAAAAAAAAGGTTATACGACAACAGAAAAGGGAGGCATCACTTGCTCTCGACGTGGGGTCTCTTGGGGTGCTGGTTCTTAGCATGAAGAACCCCTCCAAGGTTGTAGAGATTTGATCTTCTTCTTCTCCCTATTTTTTTTCTAAAGATTGATGCGAAAAAGATTATCCCGCTTCCCTATGGAGCCTGGCATGCGCACGAAGTAGAGGGTCTATGCATTCAGACCTCACGAGGCATTAGATTCGAGCAACCCCCTGAGATTTGATCCCTATTCTACTATGATTCAGATAATTTATAAATATTATAAATTAATAGAATAAAAAAAATTTTAGATGCATCCTGACGATCTGATCAGATCGGATGAATTTTTTCTTCAACTGGTATCAGAGTCAAGCTAATACATAGATGTATAAATAATTTTTTTAATATATTTACATATTGTATGTAATCAAATTTTTATGTTAGATATTAAATCTAATTTATATCTATTAATTAAAAAATTTTTGATCTGATTTTGATCAGATTTCAAGAACCAAATCAATGATTGATGATGGTTAGTTATGAATCTATTATAATATAATTTTCTTGGTGTAGATTTTTACTGAAATAACAATCCAATTAAAATCTATTTTAAATTTATTTTAATAAAATTTTTATGATATTTTTTTGGATTTAAAGTTAGACTTTATCAAAATCTGAATCGAATATATTTTGACAGATTTTTAGATCTGATTTTAAGCAAAATTCTGCATAACATAAAATCAGGTCTAATCAGAATTTTAATTTTTATGCATTCATATGTGTATTTGAAAAGTTTTTTATATGATTTAAGATCTAAATTATTTATTTTATATACTGTATAAATTTAGTTTTAGATTAAAATAATATATATGATACATTGATCTAATTAGATTAGATGCAAAATATGAATGATATGATCATGTTCATATTAGTGCATGCCTAAATCTTATTCGTTACATATGTAGATGTAATTGGATTTAGAAATTAGATTTTTGATCTTAGTAGTCCAGTATTCGGATTGATTTGATCACCAGACCGTTTGGTCATAAGACTAAGTAGGATTTGAAGACCCTCTCTTCCTATTCGATGGGGTGCTTTTATGACGTATAGGGGTGTTATATAATTATATCTCATGAAAAAAAATAGCAAAAAGATTTAAAATTATTTTAATCATAGATATATTAGATTAGATCTAAATTGATTTGTGATTAATTATAATTTTGATGAAATAAATTCAAATATGAAAATTATTTTAAAATATGAATCGTATGTTATATATGACGTAATTTGAATTGATCTGAATATTACTATGATGCATGTGATGAATGTATAAGATTTAGATCAAATTGATACATATTTAATTATTAAACAAATATCTAAAAAATAGATTTTAAGATTTGAATTTTAAAAATATATGGTATGCTTCACTTGAAATCCTAATAGAATAGTTTTACAAATCAAAACATACATATCACATACTTAATTTGAAATTAAATGATCTAGAGTTGAAAATTGAAGATGCTAAGATACCTAATAAATCGATGAGCAATGGGTTAGTATGAATTAGATCTTCTAACTGGATTAGTCCTAGGATTAGAAATAAATATGGATCAATTAGAGAAATTGATTAAATCTAATCAAAAATTAAATTAGATTATGTCAAAATTTTTTTAGATCAACTTCAATAGTTATAGCTTGATCAAATCTATATTTTTTGACAATACTAAATAGACCTGATTGTGGCTCAATAATTTAGCCCAAGTCTTTTGGTTGACCGAATCGAAACTGATCGACTAATTAGTTTCTAAGATAAGTTTGGCAATATTGCTTGGTAATATGACTGGTAGATTTTATTTGGCAATCCGCTTACCTAGCCATTTTGATAGTGTCTAAAACAAGCTGAGGCAAATCCTCCCATCGATCTCACTTACCTGGCCAATTTGATAGATTATGTTTTGATTAAGTCACTAATTGATTCGAGCAAACCTATACCATTAAGTTAAATCAGTGTGACTGATTTAGGTGTCTCTAGATCAGCTTGTCTCTAGTCCTCTTCATGACTTGATGAAGTTAGTGGGAGGATTTATTACTTGTCGGTTGATCTCTTCTCTTATTCTCAAATCATTAAATCTGTTCGACTGAGTTAGATGCCTTGGACCAGCTTGTCTATAGTTCTCTTCATAATTTGGTGAAGTCAGTGGGAGGATTTAAGATTCATCAGTCAATTACTTATTAAATCATTAAAATCATATCTTTTAAATTATTAGATCCTTAAAATGACAATATTATGGAGGTAACAAAGTCATAGCCTCCTATTAAGATAGATGGTAATGGGTTCAATAATTTTGATGATCATTGGAGGCGCCTTACGCCTGGTGTTCATCTGGATATTGAAATTATCATTCATTATATGATGATTCTATTATACTATCTGATGAATGGTTGGATTAGCCAGAGCTCTACTCTGACCTGATCATTCATTAGTTAGATGCACTAAGTATGTTCATGTTAATAGTTGGACCTAACCGAGACTTTCAGTGGAGGCCATAGCCTACTGAAAAAGAACCTGAGGCAAAATCATTACTAGAAATTATTTGGAAAAATAATTAGTTAAGAACCTACCCATAGATGCATATAGATTAGCTAGAGCTTTACTCGACCTATATCTAGTCTGTGTGGATTCTAGTATCCATTAAGGGATTAAAGTAATTCCTCGAATTGGAGGTAAAGGCTACCAATTCATATAAAATAGTGGAAAGATCTTTAGATTAAAATTTAAATTTTTATGATTAAATAATTCATATACTAATAGATCTTTTATTTTTCTTTCAGTGATGGATAGTAGTTTATTGCTCCGCTCACTGTTGGACAGTGATATGCTTATAGGATCGAATTTTGATAATTGATATTAAAAGTTGAGAGTAGTTCTTGAGTATGAGAGGATCCTATATGTGATTATAGATCCAGCACCTGAAGTACCAGCTCTCAATACAGATGTGACGGTTAGAGACACTTATCAGAAATAGCTTAATGACTGTACGATAGTACGATGCATAATGAGAGCTGCTATGAGTAACAAATTTAGTTATAAATTTGATGATACTCAGTCGAAAGAAATACTTCAAATATTGAACAAGTCTTTTGGCACACTTGAGGATTTGTCCTCAACAGGGCATCGATCCTCTGAGAGAGGAAAGATAAGTATGGTGCAGTGGTATCATGCTAGGGCTTCCAAGTTCGATCAAACTAACCAATTTAAGGCAGATCAGAGTTAGACAATACTTTTTTTGAAAGAACTGAGACACTGAAAGAAGAATTATCCTCTATATCTAGCTTTCCTTGATCTGAATAGGCCTAGGAAGAAAAAATAGTAAAAAATTGTTGGACAAGATACTTATATGATAATACCTTATCATTTCTCTATCTATGATGCTACTATCTGGGTATTGGATACCGAAAGTCTGATTCATATCTGTAATTCATTACAGGGACTTCAGATTAGTAGAAAATTTGAGAAGAATGAATGATTCCTGAATGTTGGAGATGGAAGAGCTGCTCCAGTTCTAGCTATAGAAAAAGTTTAGCTTGTTCTCAATTCAAATATCATTATTTTAGATGATTGTCATGATTGTCCATCTTTCCTTATGAATATTATTTTCATAGGCTTTTTGGCTAAGGATGGTTATATAATTTTTCAATAAAATTTTTTTTCTATAATATCATTATGAATGGTATCACGATTATGCATGGACAATTAAAAGGTGGCATCTACATTTTATCACAGTCTGTTAGTGTAACGTATACATCGAACAAACATCCTAGAATAGATAATATCACAGATACCTACTTTTGGCATTGTAGGTTCGGTCATATAAATAAGAATAGGATAAACATGTTAATTAATGAGAGAATCCTCGACATCAATGATTGTAAATCATTATTGATCTGTGAGTTTTGTTTTCTTAGAAAAATGACCAGATCATCCTTTACTAGAAAGGGTGAACGAGCTAGTGATGTTCTAGATCTAGTACATGGTGATGTATATGGACCTATGAACATAGGCACCAGAGGAAGGTATTACTACTTCATTATATTTACTGATGACCTATCGAGGTATGGGTACGTCTACTTTGTGAAGCACAAGTTCGAATCATTTGAAATATTCAAACAATTCCATAGTGAAGTAGAAAAATAAACTGAAAAGAGTATTAAAACTCTTCATTCAGATCGAAGAGGTGAATATCTTTCCAATGAGTTTTTGACATATCTAAGAAACAATGAGATTCTCTCATAATGGACTACTTCTGAGACATCACAACATAATGAGGTGTCAGAAAGGAAGAATCGAACTCTGTTGGACATGGTTTGATTCATGACGGGGTTTGTGAGTTTGTCGATCTCTTTTTGAGATTATGCTCTTGAGACTGCGTGCTATGTTCTGAACAACAGGTTCTGAGCAAATCAATCACAAACACCATATGAGATATGGACAGGATGTAGGTCGATACTCTCTCACCTTAGGATTTGAAGTTGTCTGGCTTATATCAAATGTTTGCATATTGATAAGCTTGGATCTTGATCCAATAAGTACTTATTTATAGAGTACCCTAAGGAGTCTAGGACACACTACTTCTACCATGCTGAAGAATAAAAGGTGTTCGTCAGCAATAGGATAATCTTTTTGAAAAAGAAATTCTTTATGGAAGGAACTAATGCCACTAAGATTGAACTTGATGAAGTTCGACAAGTAGAAGAACCGACATAGATAAGTAAAAATATAGAATCGAATTTGGTTAGATCAAATCCAGAGCCCATTGTTGAGGCACCTTTAAGGAGATCTGATAGAGTATCGCATCAGTCGAATAGATACTATGATTTCTTGATCCAGGACGGTGATCTTGTTAAACTTGATGAAAATAATGAGAATCCGATTACCTATATGGATGCCATGCAGAGGTTCAATTCTGAGAAATAGCTCGATGCCATGAAATCTGAGATAGAGTCCATGGAGATTAATGATATATGGACATTAGTTGATCCTGAAGAAAAAATCGATAGTTCAAAGCATGTATTTTTTAAAATTTTATAGCAAAAAAATAAAAAATTAAATACTTTAATCTTCTAAATATGCTTTAGATCAAATCTAAACTACCATTAAAGATCTATGACATAAAAAATTTACATATAAAATCTGATATAAAATAGAAAACTGTATCGATCACATCAATGTCTTGAATCTGATCTAACCTTTAGATCATATAGGTTGAGTTCAGAACTCATCATCTTTTTGTGGATCGATGACCTCCACTGTTGGTAGGTATGGTATGAAGCTCTCACTGATATTGAGTAGTCGCAAAGGTTGTCCGACCTCTACAGATCATCCACTCAAAGCCCTGAATTGATCTTCCTTCGCGGGAGTGCTAGCTCGCGTTGAAGGCTCTGGATGGTTGATCCAAGCTTCTTTCTTTGGATCTCTCAAACTCCTTCAGATCAGAAGATGAAGCTTTAAAAGGAGGTGGTGGTGTGAGAGATTGAACAAGACTCACTCTTGTATTTTTCTTCTCACACAATCTAGAGTCGAAACCCTAGACCTTATACCTCACGCCCAAGAGGAAGAACACTTCCTCTGTTTCTCACGCACGGAAGTCTAATTCACTCTCAACTTTTTATATCCCAACTCTCTAGTTTCTTATGCCAAAAATCACTCTTAATCTCGCACAAAAATGATCCTCTTTTTTTGATTGGCATCCCATGGAAGATAAGGATAAGAAAGAGATAGTTTTGGTTCAAATTCAAATATTGATTGATCCTTATCACCAATTCAAATTAAATTTAAATTAAATTTTGAACCAAACTTTATCCTCATCTTATAAACTCAAAGAGGGATTGACCAACATTAGAATGGTGCAAAAAATCTCACGCAAAAATACTTTATGCATGGAAAAAGGTGGTGGCGTGAAGAGGAGAGTCCAACTTAATTTGGACTCTAGATTTTCATTCAAATTCAAATCCATTTGAACTCAAATTTAAACCAACCAATTTTTAATTCAAAAAAAATTAGATGAGGATATAGAAAAAACTTTTGGATATGAGAAAAATTATGTAAAAATATTTCTCATGTGAAGAATAAGAGGGCGTAGAGAAAAGGAGGTACAAAAGATTCAAATTTAAATTATTTTCTCATCTAAGTAGATTCTTAACTTAATCAAATTAGGTTAAATCTAATTGGACTACTAAATATAATCTAATTAGATAGCAAATAGCTTCAATTAAATCTTAATTAAATTAAAAATTAATCAAGCTCAAGTCTTGATCATATCAGAAATCGAACACCTTGAGCGATTAGGTCATCTCATAATCTAATCGGATCAAACCAAATTGAATTCAATTCAATTAGATTTGATCCAAAACTCAATATTCAATCAAATTGAATTAATTAATAATCTAATTATTAATTAATTCTCTTATAATTTATCAATAATTAGCAAATTAATTTATTATAATTTTTACATAAAGTTAATCATCAATCGAATTGACTATTTTATCCTAGAATGATTCTTAATCGTTGATCAATCATATGATTAGTCAAAAACTTCTTTCAAGTGTGACCCCATAGGTTCGAACCTAAGTCACTAGTATAAGAATAATCTTTCTATACCAATCAAAGTGACCATCTAGCAATGATATCCGATATCAGGATAGGTCGAAAGATTGCAAAGCATCATTCAGGAACCTATTGGTATATGGTTACCGTATAATTCATCCCTTTGACCCAAATGCTCAAGGTGATCTAGGATTTAACTGTCAACCCTGATATGGTCATCCATATTATATTTTAATTTTTAAAATTTATCACATGGATTATCTCGATCGAGATTTTACTGAATCGAAACACACTGATACATTAACTCCTACTTATTCGGAGGGATCAATTTCATCTTGACTCATACTCCGACTTCGCAAGTACTTGATTGTACACAGAAATCTTTCATCACTGAATTAGAAATTTAGGTAGTCTGACATCAAAGCACAGTGAGTTGCTTGCAAGTCACCGTGGTGATCTCAGGTCAGAGGGATATTTATATCCATATCTTTCGCAAGCTACTATTGACAGCAAAGTACTCAGCAATTGATCACGTTCAATGAGATGTACTCTTACGTCTCACTTACATGCTATGCCAGTGTCTCCACACTCCTTGATTAAGAGGACAACCAATCGTATATGGCACATAACGACCTATACTTGATATAGTTATCGTCCTAATAATAGTATATCATTTGATTGTAAACTTAAAGTTTAAGGACTAAACGATATATCTTCCTATATCGAATTAAATAGTCCTAAGGACTTCATCACATAACATGAGTTCAAAATAAGATGTACACAATGATAAAAAAATCAAATAATATTTATTAATTCAATAATTTATATACAATTATAATAATAAGCTCAACTGTCAACAGATTGACGATTGACTTTAGGACATAATTTCCAACAACTCTCACTTAGACTAAAGCCAATCGGTACAGTATCATATACCAATCTTTGATTTGTAGTCTTCAAACTCCTTAACACCGAGGGTTTTAGTAAATGGATCGGTTAGGTTCTCCTTTCTGTCGATCTTCTGAAGCTCGACATCACCTTAATCCATGATTTTTTATGCCAGATGATAGCGGTGCAGAATGTGCTTGGTCTGCTGATGTGACTTTAGTTTCTTTGCTTGAGAAATGGTGCTAGTGCTATCATTGTACAACAAGATAGGATCATCAAGAGAGGATGCCACTTCGAGCTCATTGATGAACTTCCGTAACCACACAGCTTCCTTCGTAACATCGGATGCCGTGATATATTCTACCTCGTAAGTAGAGTTGGTCACAATATACTGCTTGAAATTTTTTCAACAGATTACTCCATTATTCAGGATATAAATATATCCTGACATGCTCTTGCTGTCGTCATGATCCGACTAAAAACTGGAGTCTGTAAATCCCACAAGTTTTAAATCAAATTCTCCATAGATAAGCCACTGATCCTTAGTATTTCTCAAATACTTAAGGATGATCTTTTCAACCTTCCAGTGATTCTCATTTGGATCGGACTGGTATTTGCTCGCTACTCCTGATGAGTATGCTACGTCCGATTGCGTACATGTCAAGCCATACATAATAGATCTCACTACCGAAGCATATAGAATTCTACTCATATACTCTCTCTCTTAAGAAGTTGTCAGATAATCACTCTTCGAGAGAAAATTTTTTTGGCCTATCGGAAGATAGCCTTTCTTGAAATTCTCCATGCTGAACCTTTTCAGCACAGTATCAATGTCCGTCGACTGAGATAACCTAAGCAATCTTTTAGATCTATCTCTATAGATCTTCATCCCAAGGATGAAGGATGCTTCTCCCAAGTCCTTCATGGAGAACTGTGATGACAACTAAACATTTATTCTCTGTAATGTAGGGATATCATTCTCGATTAAGAGAATATCATCCACATACAAAATAAAAAATACTATCACAGAGTTATTAACCCATTTGTATATGCAGGATTTCTCTCTATTCTTAATGAAGCCATCCGTTCTAATCACTTTATCAAAATGCATGTTCCAACTCCGAGATGTCTACTTAAGTCCATAGATGGATCTCTGAAGCTTGCACACCTTAGACTCATCTGTAGATATGAAACTTTCAAGTTATATCATATACACCTTTTTTTTCTAGCTCTCCATTTAGGAAGGCTGTTTTCATATCTATTTATCAGATTTTATAGTCCAGATATGCTTCTATCGCAAGCATGATCCGAATAGATTTGAGCATTGCTATAGGAGAAAATATCTTGTCATAGTCAATACCATAACGCTGATGGTAACCTTTGAAAATTAGATGGACTTTATAGATCTCCGCCTTCCCGTCTGTGCCCCTCTTCCTTTTGAAGATCTACTTACACCCGATGGATTTTACCCTTCAGGTAGGTCAACCAATGTCCATACATTGTTGACTCTCATAGACTCCATTTTGGATTTCATGGCTTTTAGCCACTTATTGAAGTCAGACCTTTGCATCGCATCCATATAGGTGATCGGATCCTCATTGTTCTCATCGAGTTCAATTGGATCTCCATCTAGCACTAAGAAACCATAGTATCTATCTGATTGATGCGGTACTCTACCGAATCTTCTTAAAGATATTTCTATAATAGGTTCTAGATTTAATCTAATCAAGTCCGACTCTATGGGTTTACTAGATTGTGTCGGTTCTTCTATCGATCGAACTTCATCAAATTCAATCTTTGAGGTATTTATTTCTTCACCAAAGAACTCTTTTTCTAAAAAGACTGTCCTATTGCTAGCGAATACCTTCTGTTCGTTAGCAAGGTAGAGGTAATATCCCTTGATTTTTTTTGGATATCCTACAAATAGATACTTGTCAGACTTAGGTCTAAGCTTGTCAGTTTTTAAATATTTGACATAAGCTGGGCATCTCCAAATCCTAAGATGAGAGAGTGCTGGCTTATGCCCTGTCCACATCTCATGTGATATTTTACTTACAGACTTACTCAAAATTTTATTTAAAATATAACAAGTTGGCTAGAGTGCATATCCCCAAAAGGAGATCGATAGACTTGCAAAGTCCATCATGGATCAAATCATATCTAACAGGGTTCGATTTCTCCTTTTCGATACACCATTATGCTGTGGTGTTTCAAGAGGGATCCATTGTGAGAGAATTCTATTCTCTTCTAAGTATGTCAGAAACTCACTAGAGAGATATTCTCCTTTTCGGTCAGACTGAAGAGTTTTAATACTCTTTTTAGTTTGTTTCTCTACTTCATTACAGAATCGTTTGAATATTTCAAACGATTCTGATTTATGTGTCTTAAGTAGATGTGTCCATACCTCGATAGGTCATCTATAAATATAATAAAATAATAATATCTACTTGTGGCATTAGTGCTCATCGATCCACATACATCAGTATATATCAGACCTAAAATTTCATTGGCTTGCTCACCTTTTTCAGTAAAAGGTGACTTGGTTATTTTTTCAAGAAGACAGGACTCACAGGTTGAAAGTGATTCACAATCACTGACTTCGAAAATTTTTTCTGTCAACCTATTTATCTGTTCTTGTTAACATGACCTAACCTACAATGCCAAAGATAGATATCGGAGACATCACTAATTCTAAGATGTTTGCTGGATGTGTACATTACACTAACAGGTTATGATAATATATAAATACTATTGTTCAGCTGTCTATTCATCACATTAACACCATTTATAATGATATTAAAATTATTTTTTTTATTAAAATTTCATAACCGTACATGACCAAAAGACCTACAGAAATAATATTCAATAAAAAAGAAGGACAAAAGTGACATTCATTAAAAATAATTATATTTGACTTGAATATAAGCTTAATAGTCCCTAATGCTAGAACTAGAACTGATCTTCTATCTCCAATATTAAAGAATCTTTCGCCTTCTTCAAATCTCCTACTGACCTGCAGATCTTGCAATAAATTGCAAATATTAAAAGAGCTTTCGGTATCTAATACATAGGCAGTAGAATTACAAATTGAGAAATTATAGGGTATTATCATATAATTACCTAGTTCAGTAACAACTTGCTTCTTTCTCGGCCTGTTCGAATCAAGGGAGGTAATGTACTGAGGATAATTGCTCTTCCAGTGCTCCTGCTTCTTACAGTAGAAGTATTCTTCCTGACTCTAGTCGGACTTGAGTTTCTTGATCTGACTGCGCTTGAGTGCCCCAGCACTCTGCACCCTTTTTTTATTCTTCTTCCCTTTCTTAAAGGGACGACGTCCAGAAGAAGACCTTCCAACAACATTCACCAACTCCTTATGGAGTTGGTGATCTTTCTCAAAGTTTTATAGCAACCCCAATAAATCGTGATAGTTGACTGCAGGCTTTGTCATTCAAAAATAAGTAAGAAAAGAGAGGTAGGACTTGAGCAGAGAGTTCAGAATAGCATCTTTCTCCAATTATTCATATAGGAGAAAGCCGAGCTTGCTTAGGCACTCAATCATCTCGATCATGTACAATACATAATCAGTGACTGATGCTCCTTTCCTCATTCGAGCATTGAAAATGGCACAACTAGTCTTGTGCCTCTCAATATCGTCAGGTGTGCCAAAGGACTCGTTCAATATGTACAACATATCTTATGGTAGAGCATTCTCGAAACAACGGCTGAACTCATCATTCATTGTTGCCAGCATAATACAACGAACCGTAGTTCAGTCGTTGAGCTACTTCTGATAAGTGTCTCTGACCATGCTACGTGCATTCGGAGCTGACTCCTCGGATGTCGGATATGTCAATACATACAAGATCCATCCGTGCTCCAGGATAATTTTGAGCTTTCAATACCAGCTATCAAAATTTGATCCCATCAGTTTATCACTATCTAATAGTGATCGAAGCAACAAAGTGGGGGCCATAACTGCAAAAGAAAAATTAGAATCCAATTAGTATATGAATTGATTAAGCCTAAAGATATAGATTTTAGTCTAAAGATTCTTTCACTATTTTATTCAAATTGATAGCCTCTACCTTTAATTCGTGGAATTACACTAATTCTTTAGTGGGTACTAGAATCCACATGGACTGTACATGGGCCCGAGTGTGGCTCGACCAATCTTTGTACACCCATAGGTAGGATCTTAACTAATTATTTCATCAAATAATTTTTAGTATTCAATTTGACCCCAGACACCTCTTCGCAGGTGTGTGGCACCTCCACTGAAAGTTTTGGTTAGGTCCAACTATTAACATGCCAGAATTTAGTACATCTAACAAACGAGTGACCAGATCTGAGTGTGGCTCAGCCAACTTGATCATTATCAAAAAGATACAACTAAATCAACATATTATGAATGATAATTTTGACAGTCAGATGAGCACCAGACGTATGGTGCCTCCAATGATCATCTAAACTATTGGACTCATTATCACCCAACTTAATGAGAGGTAATGATCTAGTTATCACCATAACTATTTCATTTTTAGGAACCTAACAATTTTAGAGGATTTAATTAGTTAAACTGAGAGAAGAGAAAAGACTTGACCAGTTAATCTTAATTCTTCCACAGACTTCACCAAGGCAGATTAAAGAAGATTAGGCAAAAGCTGATCCAGCCAACTAGTCATAAATCCTTCCACTGACTTCACCAAGTCATGAAGAGGACTCAAGAGAAGTTGAACTAGGGGCACCTAAATTAGTCATACTGATTTTTTAGTTAGCATGGGTCAACTCCAATCATTAAGTGATCTAATCAAAACATGATTTACTATATTGGCCAGGTAAGTGAGATCGGTGGGAGGGATATGCCATTAACTCGATATAAACTCAATCTATGTGAGTAGCTCTCAATTAATGACCATCGATTAAAGCTGCCATACTTACCTTAGACACCAACTAGTTAGTCATTTTTAATTTGATCAACTTATAGACTTGGATTCGACCACGGAGCTACGATCAAAGTCCATATTGGTCTAATCAAAGATATGAACTGGACCAACTACAACTATTAAAATTGATCAAGAGAAGAAATTGATCCAATCAAAATTAACTTTTAATTAGATTTAATCAATTACTAACATGGTCCATTATCAATGATTTCTAACCCTAGGTCTAACCCAGTTAAATGGACTTGATACGAGCGAACTCATTAACCCATGAATTATGAAATTAATGTCTTAGATCTTTGATTCTCAAATTTAGATCGCTTAATTCTCAATTAAGTTTTGAGCTAATATGGATTCGGATTCAGTGTTTGAAAATAATTTTTAATTTTATAAAATATTTTTACAATCAATCATCTAATGATCAAAATTCTAATTTCAGATCTACTATATATTATTTCAGATTTAAAATAAAATTTTAAATTTTTTTTCATTATTCATCATCATAAAAAAGATCGCGCAGCACCCCTACACGCCATAGGAGATCCCATCGAATGAGTAAATAGGATTGTAAAATCCTGATTTCTCCTATGACCAGACGGCTATAAGGATCTATCCAATCAAATTCTAAAATAAGATTTTAAGTTAATTATTTAGATATAATCTAAATAATTAAAATTAAATTTTCTAAATATTAGCACAAACTAGGACAACCTTTGCACTGTAAGGGGTAAATCTTACAGCAGGACAATCTTATATCAGTTTGTATGATTAGATCTATAATTAATTTTAGATCTAAATGTTATATATCAGATCTAATCTAAATAAAATTATAGATCTAAATGCATATAATATTAGGTTATATGCAAAAAGTTTATGTCATAAGAAATCTTGCTCTGATACCATCTAAAGGAAAAACTAATAGTTCAAAACATGTATTTTTAAAATTTTATAGTGAAAAAATAAAATATTAAATACTTTAATATTTTAAATATATCTTAGATTAGATCTAAATTATAATTAAGAATCTATGATATGAAAAATCTACATATAAAATCTGATATAAAACAGAAAACTACGTCGATCACATCGATGCCCTGAATCTGATCTAACCTTTAGATTATATTGATTGAGTTCAGAACTCATCATCTTTTCACAGATCGATGATCTTCACTACTGGTAGGCATAGTATGAAGCTCTCGCTGATGTCGGACAGCCGCACAGATCGTCCGACCTCTATAGATCATCCACTCGAAGTCCTGAACTGATCTTCTTTCGTGAGAGTGCTAGCTCGTGTTGAAGGCTCTGGATGGCTAATCCAAGCTTCTTTCTTTGGATCTCCTAGACTCCTCTAGATTAGAAGATAAAGCTTTACAAGGAGGTGATGGTGTGGAAGATTGAACAAGGCTCACTCTTATTTTCTTCTCATACAATCTAGAGTTGAAACCCTAGACCTTATACCTCACACCAGAGAGGAAGAACACTTCCTCTGTTTTTCATGCACGGAAGCCCAATCCACTCTCAACTTTTCACAACCCAACTCTTAAGTTTCTCATGCCAAAAATCACTCTTAATCTCACACAAAATAGATATTCTTTTTTGGTTGGCATCCCATAGAAGATAAGGATAAAAAAGAGGTAGTTTTGGTTTAAATTCAAACGTTGGTTGATCCTTATCACCAATTCAAATCAAATTTGAATTAAATTTTGAATCAAACTTTATCCTCATCTTAGAGAGGGGTCAACCAACATTAGAATGGTGCAAAAAATTTTATACAAAAATACTTTATGTGTGGAGAAAGGTGGTGGCATGAAAAAGAAAAGTCCAACTCAATTTGGACTCTAGGTTTTCATTCAAATTCAAATCCATTTGAACTAAAATTTAAATCAACCAATTTCTAATTTAAAAAGAATAAGATAAGGATATAGAAAAGATTTTTGAGTATGAGAAAAATTATGTAAAAATATTTCTCACGTAAAGAATAAGAGGGTATAGAGAAAAAGAGGTGCAAGGGATTCGAGTTTAAATTATTTTCTCATCCAATTAGATTCTTAACCCAACTAAATTAGGTTAAACTCAATTAGACCACTAAATCTAATCTAATTAAGTAGCAAATAGCTTAAATTAAATCTTAATCAAATCAAAAATTAATTGAGTTCAAGTCCTGATCATATCAGGAATCAAACATCCTTAGCGATTAAGTCATCTCATAACATAATCGGATCAAACCAAATTGAATCTAATTCAATTAGATTTGATCTAAAACTCAATGCTCGATCAAATTAAGTTAATTAGTAATCTAATTACTAATTAATTTTTCTATAATTTATCAATAATTAGTGAATTGATTTATTATAACTTTTGCATAGCGTTAATCATCAATCGAATTGACTGTTTTATCCTAAAATGATTCTTAATCATCGATCAGCCATATGATCAGTTAGAAATTTTTTTTGAGTGTGACCCCATAGGTTCGAATCTAAACTGGTAGTATAAGAATAACCTTTCTATACCAATCAAAGTGATCATCTAGCAATGATATTCGATGTCCGGATAGATCGAAAGATTGCAAAGCATCATTCAAGAACCTATTGGCATATGGTTACCGTATAATTCATCTCTTTGATACAAATACTTAAAGTAACCTAGGATTTAACTGTCAACCTTGATATGGTCATCCACATTATATTTAAATTTTTAAAATCCATCACATGGATTACTCCAATCAAAATTTTACTGAATTAAAACACACTGATACATTAACTCTTACTTATTCGGAGGGGTCAATTCTATCTTGACTCACACACCAACTTTGCAAGTACTTGACTGTAACCAGAAATCTTTCATTACTAAATTAAAAATTCAGATAGTCTGACACCAAAGTATAGTGAGTTGCTTGCAAGTTACCGTGGTGATCTCAGGTCAGAGGGATACTTATACCCATATCCTTCGCGAGCTACTCTTGATAGCAGAGTACTCAGCAATTGATCATGTTCAGTGAGATGTACTCCTACGTCTCACTTGCATACCATGCCAGTATCTCTACACTCCTTGGTTAAGAGGACAACCAATTGTACATGGCACATAACGACCTATGCTTGATATAACTATCATCCTAATAATAGTATATCATTTGATCGTGAACTTAAAATTTAAGTACTAAATGATATATTCTACTATATCGAATCAAATAGTCCTAAGGACTTTATCACATAACAGGAGTTCAAAATAAGATGTATACAGTGATGAAAAAATCAAATAATATTTATTAATTCAATAATTTATATACAATTATAATAATAAGCTTAACCGTCATTAGGTTGACGATTAGCTTTGAAATATAATTTTCAACAGATCCATCTGAAGGGGTAAGACCCATAGGGTGTAAATGGATTTTCAAAAGGAAATAAGCTGCAGATGGAAAGATGGAGACCTATAAAGTTTATTTGATTGTCAAGGGGTATTGTCAGCATTATGGTGTTGATTATGATGAGATATTTTATCCTGTGGTAATGCTCTCGAAGTTGGAACATGAGTTTTGATAAGATCAAAACATATGGCTTCGTTAAGAATGGAGAAAAATCCTACATATATAAATGGGCTAATGGTTCTGTAGTCATCTTTCTTGTATTATATGTGGATGACATATTGTTAATGGAAAATGACGTTCCTGCTTTATAAAGTGTAAAAGTTTGGCTATTTTCATAGTTCTCCATGAAAGATTTGGGAGAAGCATCCTACATCCTTGAGATGAAGATCTATAGGGATAGATTTAAGAGGTTGCTTAGATTATTTCAATCCACGTATATAGATACCGTGCTAAAACGGTTCAGTTTGGAGAATTCTAAAAAATACTATCTTTCGATAGGCCATAAAATTACTCTCTCTAAGAAGGATTGTCTGACAACCTCAAGAGAGAGAACATACGAGTAGAATCCTATATACTTCAATAGTGGGATTTATCATATATTCTATGATATGTATGAGACCGAATGTGGCATACTCACTAGGGGTAGTGAGTGGATACCAATCTGATCTAAGAGAGAACCATTGGTAGGTTGTAAGAATTATTCTTAAGTATTTGAGAAATACTAAGGACAATGGTTCATAGATGGAGATACTGACTTGAAACTTATGAAATATACTTATTCCAGTTTCCAATCAGATCATGATGATAGTAAAAGTATGTCGGATTATATGTTTATCCTAAATAGAAGAATGATAAGCTGAAAAAGTTTCAACCAGTTCACTGTAGCCAATTCAGTATATGAGGCGGAGCACCTTGCAGCATCCAATGTTGCCAAGAAAGTGGTTTGGTTGTGGAAGTTCATCAACGAGCTTGGAGTGACACCCTCTATTGATGGTCCAGTCTTGCTGTGTTATGACAGCACTTGAGCCATAACTCGAGCTAATAAATAGTAGTCCCACTAGAGAACCAAATATATTCTGCATCGCTATCACTTTATATGAGAGATCGTGAATTGAGGTGACGTCGACCTTCAAAAAATCGATGAAAAGAACTTAGCCAATCCATTTACTAAAGTTCTTAGAATCAAAGAGTTTGACGAACTTAAATGGAAGATAAAAATTGTTGAGATTTGACGTTTTGAGATTCAATCTATACTGAGCCTACAGCGAGATCCAAGATGACAAACAGAGTCCAACGAGCTCAAGAACAGTCCAAATGGAGTTCAGATAATGAAGATATGTGCGAAAGAAGCTCGGAGCAGGTGGCATGGTATATGAGGTGGTGGAGGCCGACGAGGGCTAGTGATTTATGTCACAAATTGACATAAAAAGTATCAATTAATATCTAAATTATCTAACTTTATTAAGAAATTGATACTTGTTATTATATTTTGCAGAAGAAGAGGTTATCAATAGAAAGAACAAGGAAAGAGGATTCCAACGGTGCAAATTTTACGCAAAATGGAGTTAAATTGACCCAGAAATTAAAGAATGAAAAAACAAGACTCAATTGGGTCAAATCCGAGTCAAATCAGGTCAAAATTGGTCAAAAATCAACTGATTTGGTGATCTGGTTAGCCGCCTGGTCCACAGCAACAGGCGCCTGGACCATGGACCCATCGGCGCACCATAAACCAGCCAATCAGCGAGTCTCAGCTCACCGCAACGCATCGCGAGCCCGATCCACGTGCGCGGTCCAGGGCTCATAAGGAGAGAGAAGAAGGTCCGAAGGGCAACCTGGTAACTTCACATCACTCGATGGTCCGATCTTCTCTGATCAAGATCCAATGCTCCATATTTTTGCACCATCGGACGGCCACCATCGCAGCCGGTCAAGATCCAACCGTAATCAAGGCAATTGCAAGAATCAATAAACACTAGGACAACATAGGATCCTTCTGCAGCGCGATCCAACGGACGAAATCTTCCAGCGTCTTGATCGGACAGTCCAGAATCGCTTCAGGCTTGATTTATTAGATGAATTGGGTCTTTTAGATGAAGATCGGATGGCTGAAATAATTTTTAGGGTTTTTTGATGGATTTAAGTGCTTTTTGAGCGAGATTTGAGCCCCTAAACCCCCCTAACAGCCCTCTAAAACCTCTTAATCCCACATCTAAAGTTTTGAAAATCTTATAACCCCCAAATGCCTATAAAAAGCCCCCAAAGGCCCTTGTTTTAAAGATTCTGGCCTTCCGATCAGGCTTGTAACCCTAAATAGTGGGGTTTTTAGCTTTCTTCTCAAGCCTCGAGCTTTGAGGTTTTTGTAATAATTTTTTTTTATATAAAATCTTATTTTTATGTAATTTTATCTCTTTACATTATGCAATTTATTTTTTTTGCAATTAGGATAGTTTAATTTATGCAATTTAATTTTATGCAATTAGGTTAGTTTAAATTATGCAGTTTAAATTTATGCAATTAGGATAGTTTAATTTATGAAATTAGGGTAGTTTATTTTTCTACATTTAAATTTTGCAAGTAGATTTAGATCATGTCTAGCTAAGCATCCCTTCTAGGGTTTGCGATGAAGCTAGATCATGAGTAGGGATTTTACATAGGGTTCTTTCTTTTTCTTAGGGTTTCTTTTTCTTCTTCTTTTGCCAAGAATTTTTGATGAACTACAGTTGGGTCAGAGTCCCTTCATAGTTCATGCTTGATTCAGTGCATAGGAGGAGAAAATCCTAAGGGATCCTAGTTACTACTCCCCTGTAAAGAATCTTGATGGGTTATCGTTGGGCCTTAGTCCCTTCATAATCTATGCTTGGGAAAGACAAGAGGAGTAGTCGTTAGGATCAATAAGAAAAATTTTAGGTAGAATTCCCTAATCTAGATCTAGTAGATTCAAAAACCCTAGATCCTTAGTCTTATTGTCTTTAGCAAATAACTTTTGATTTTCGATTTTCGTTAAAGCTCGCTTGAGCATAGATTTGAAAATTATTTTTAAACCAAGTCTCTGTGGGATCGATCCGTACTCGCTGGTCGTGCTACTCAGCACACTGTGCGCTTGCGGTTTTATTTATAAATTTTAAGATTTGCACATCAGCTAGCAGCGGTGCGGCTGGGCCCAGCGAACACACTCGTGCATGCGGCCCAGCGAGCGGGAGGGCCCAGTGCGGGCACGCATGGGGGCCAGACCAGCGCGCGTGGGTGCCCAGGCCCAGCGCCCCTGTGTGGTCCACTATGGACTGTGGGGTGCTGGGCGGTCCATGGGGTCGCATGGACTGAACACGTGGTCCACGCATGGTCTACGATATTTTTTGCACGATCTGACGGCTTTGGAGTGAGACGTTCGTGATCGGACGGCTGAGAATGATTTTGAATTTGATCAGATGATCGATGGCCCTGATGTGCATGATTGGATGGCTCTGATGTGAGTCAATCATGATCGGACGGTCATGAATAGTTCTAGGATTTATTGGGACTCTGTATTCCTACTGAAATAGTATTTTTGAGATTCTGGAGCCTATATAGCTTCGATTGATGAGCCATTTATTATGTTGGAGAGCTGGTGACGTCTTGGAGGTACAAAAAGGCTTCAAGATAGATTTTAGAGAGTTTTTATAAAGGTTTTGGGGCTTTTCAGTGAGAGATTTTATTTTATTCTCTCATAGTGAAGCTTGCACGCCCCATGAAGATAGGCTTGAAGCCGATCCAAATATTTGTATTGTGTTTCTTATTTTGTTTCTTCTTTCTTCCTGCTGCACCGTGTGGTACCGGATCCTGTGCAATAATTGGTATCAGAGCAAGGTGGTGCCAGAGCGTAGGTTGCAGTGATGGTGTTCAAGATAGAAGATGGAGAAGACAAGCACAATCAAGGTGAAGATCAACAAGTTTGACGGAAAGAGTAATTTCTCCTTGTGGCAGACAAGGATAAAAGATGTTCTCATCCAGCAAGGGTTGATCGATGCTCTCTTGTGCGAGGAAAAGTCGACTACTATGGAGATACAGGATTGGAGGCGACTCCAGATATAGGTGGTGAATACGATCCGCTTGTACCTAGCGGATGAGATGGTGATCCATATGCTTGGCAAGACTTTCCCGATGATGTTGTGTTTGAAGTTTGAGGAGTTGTACATGGTGAAGTCTCTCACCAACACCCTCTTTCTTTGGAGGCAGTTCTACCAGCTATGGATGACTGATGGGCAGAGTGTGCAGGAGCATCTCAGCCACTTTCAGAAGATCCTCACCAACCTCCTCAGTGTTGGTGAGAAAGTTGAGGAGAACATTAGGATGCTGGTCTTGCTAGCGTCACTTCCTCCTTCGTATGAGTTCTTGGTGACTACTCTTCTAGTGGGATAGAGCACTATCAAGATAGATGAGGTCACCACGGTAATTCTTTAGAATGAGATTCTCAGGAGGGAGAACCCAGCTTCGAGCTCAGGTGGCGGCAGCTCAGCTTTGGTGATTTCTAGAGGAGCAGACGGCGATAGATGGAGCGACAGGAGATCACGATGAGAGTGGTCCAAGTCCAGGATGGGAAACTTGAGCAAGATCAGATATTATCGATATGATGAGTTGGAGAGTCTAGCCAGAGATTGTCCTCAATTCAAGGATCGGATGAGGGCTACTGCAACAACGGTCAGTAGCGAGTCAGAGGATGATGTACTAGAGATATCCGATGAGGTATCTACTTCTTTCTAGTAGTGAATTTTAGATTCTGCATACACCTATCATATATGTTGCAGAGAGGAGCAGTTTGATTCTCTGGAGAGCAGTGAGGAAACTGTTTATCTGTCGGATAGATCGAGCTGTGCGATCAGAGGTATCGAGATGGTCAGATGGAGGATACATGATGGTACAGTGAGGAGATTGGGAGAGGTCCGATACATATCCGATTTCAGATGGAATCTTATCTCAATGAGTAGACTGGATTCGAGAGGCTACAAGATGGTAGCTGGTGGACGAATCCTAAAGGTGTTGCACGGCGATAGGATTATTCTGGAGGGAAAGAAAAGGATGAGAGGACATTACTACTTGACGGAGAGCCTAGTGTGAGGTGGAGCTTCAAGAGTCAGGAGGAGCTTAGGATGAGGTGGAGCTCCAGGTAGAGGTGGATCGGATACTAAATGGGAGACTCGGGAGGACGAGAGGCGACGTTGCAAAGTGAAGTTCCTATTACCGTAGGAGACTTCTTTGAGCAGATCTTTGGTCAGAGTGGACACAACCCATGATGGAAGTGGGATCGAGTGGCCTGGCTAGACTCCCACATTTGTCCATCTATGAGACAGCAGGCATGCCACAAAATATTGGGGTGAGATGGATCACAAGCTCTCAGAGATCGATGGAGGTCGAATATTGAGTCAAGATGGAGATTATTGAGATTTGATGTCTTGAAATTTGATTTACACTGAGCCCATAGCGAGGTCCAAGATAATGAATGGAGTCCAACGAGCTTAAGAACAGTCCAAATGGAGTCCAGACGGTGAATATATGCATGAAAGAAGCTTGGAGCATGTGGCATGGTGCATGAGGCAGCGGAGGCCGACGATGGGCCGGTGGCCGTACGATCTGGCCTGACGAATGCACTCGCATGCAGCCCAACATGCGTGCGCACAGGCAGACCGGCCTAGCACGCGCAGGCGCCCAGGCCCAACGCCCCTATGCGGTCCACCATGGACTGCGGGGTGCTCGACGGTCCATCGGGCCACATGGATCGAATATAAGGTCCACGTACGGTCTACGATATTTTTTGCACGATCAGATGGCTGAGGATGATTATGGGTTTGATCAGGTGATCGATGGCCCTGATGTGCGTGATCGAACGGCTCTGGTTCGAGTCGATCATGATCGGACGGTCACGGATAGTTCTAAAGTTGTTGGGACTCTGTATTTCTATTGAAATAGTATTTTTGAGATTATGAAGCCTATATAGCTTCATTTGATGAGCCGTTTATTGAGTTGGAGAGCTGGTGACGTCCTATAGGTGTAGAAAAGCTTCAAGAGAGATTTTAGAGAGCTTTTGTGAAGGTTTTGGGATTTTTCAGTGAGAAACTCTGGTATAAGGGTTGAGTGGTGAGTTTCTCTTGTATTGATTTTATTTTATTCTCTCATATTGAAGCTTACACGCCCTGTGGGGGTAGGCTTGAGGTTGATCTACATATTTATATTATATTTTTTATTTTATTTCTTCTTTCTTCCTGCTGCATCGTGTGGTACCGGATCCTATGCAACAGATATTAGATACTGTATCGATTGGCTTTAGTTCGACTGGGAGTTGTTAGGAAATGTATTCTAAAGCCAATCGTTTGGATGATTGTACTCTTTGTAAGTTGTATATGAATTGTGAAATGATAAAAATTATTTGGTATATTCATTTCAAAGATACATCTTCCTTAATTGAACTCTTGTATTGTGATGAAGTCCTTGGAACTATAATGACAATCGATAAAGAAGGATTTATCGAATAGTTCTTAAAATTATTTGCAACCAAATGATACGTTATTAAAGAACGATGACGTTTATCGAGTGTAGATCGTTGTATGTCATATAAGTTAGTTATCCTCTTAACCAAAGAGTGTGGAGACACTGGCATGATATACAGATGAGATGTAGGAGTACAATGTCACTGAACGAGTGACTCACCTGCAGAGTGCTCTGCTGCCAAAGACTGCTCGTGAAGAATATGGACATAAGTATCCCTCCGATCTGAGATCACCATGGTGACTTGCAAGTAACTCACCGTGCTTTGGTGTCGGACTATCTGTATTTCTAATACAGTGATGGAAGGCTACTGGGTACAATCAAATATTTACAAAATCTGTGTATGGATCAATATGGGATTGACCCCTCCAAATTTCAAGAGTTAATGCATTACTGTACTTCAATTGAGTAAGACCTCGATTGGGACAATCCATGTGATATGTCACAAGATTTAAAAAAGATTGAAATACAATATGGATGACTAATCCAGGGTTGACAGTTAAACCCTAAGTCGTCCTGAGTATTCAGGATCAAAGAGATGAATTATACGGTAACCATATTCTTAGATTTTTGAATGTTGCCTTATAAATATTTGATCTATCTGGATATCGAAAACTATTGCTAGATAGTAACTTTGATTAGTATAGGAAATAGTTTCGGTACTACCGATTTAGTGTTCAAACCTATGGAGTCACGTACAAAAGTCAGGCAAAGTAGAAAAAAATTAATCTAATGTCTATGTGTTCAATTTGAAAGTATGAGACTTGATTGAACAAATAGATTAGCTTAATTGAAAATTAAGTTAGAGGTCATATGGGATTGAAGAGTTGTTTATGTCTAGTTAGCACAGACATGAGGTACAAGTTTAATTTCGGAGATGATAATGATCTGATCAATGATCCAAAAAATTTATGGGAGATTGAATTCAAGTCCTAATTAACTTCATATTAGATCTGATTTAATTATACTTGATTGAGTTAAAATTCAAGTTAGACTTGGATCAAAATTTTAATTAGATTAGGATTGACAGCCTCTTCAAGTTTGGTTCGAATTCAGTTCGAATCATGTTCGAATCAGGTTTGAATTGGACTCAAATTGGATCTAGATTGGATAGGATCCATAGAGTCCCAAGTACCTAGGACTCTCCCTCATAAGGAGTCGACTAAGAAAGAAAGAAAGGTGCTATTTTTTCTACCCCACCCTTATGTGCATGTGAAGTTTGTTCCATGAGCATGGGGCGTCCTTTCTCCACTTGGTCTCCTAGTTTGGATAAGGTTTGAGTCCTTATCTAATTAATCTTTGATCAGACATATGATGCATGAACTATAAGAAGGGAGTAAATATTTTCACCGATGATTAAGGGGTTTATTTGTGCGACAAAAAAAACCATACCACCGTGGAAAAAAAAGGTTGTGCGACAATAAGAAAGGGAGGCATCCCTTTCTCTTGGCATGGGATCCTTGGGGTGCTGGTTCTTGGCGTGAAGAACCCCTCCAAAGGCCGTGGAGATTTGATCTCCTCTTTCTCCTTGCTTTCCTTCTAAAGATTGATGAGAAGAAGATCATCCCACTTTCCTACGGAGCCTGACGTGCGTGCGAAGTAGAAGATCTGTGCGTTCAGACCTCACGAGGTATCGGATTCGAGCAACCCCCTGAAATTTGATCCTTATTCCACTATGATTCAAATAATTTATAAAGATTATAAATTAATAAAATAAAAAAATTTTTAGATGCATCTTAACGATCCGATCAGATCAGATGAATTTTTTCTTCACAACCGTCTTCCTACTAATCGCCGCCTCGCTCTAGCCAATAGGGTCCAACTCGGGAATCTATAGCAATAGGGTTGAAAGTGGTATAGATAATATTCATCTAGATCTATTTTCATATTTGAATCTATATGGATATGGATAGAAATTTGATCATCCAAGTCATATCCATATTCGTATGCATATCCATCAAAGAAAAATAGATATGGATACGGATAGACAACTATTTGATCTGTATCTAGACATCCGATTCTATCTGTAATCCTATATAATTTTGTATAGAATTCATTAACTTTAAGAGACATGTATAACCGTATTAGCATATTATTAACTTGATTTATCATTCATTTAGTAACATCTTTGATTCTATAGTCATAAAATTGAATTATCTAACTTATATCGTATTTATATCTACGCTTTCAATATCCGATTTATATCTGTATCTATTTAAAATAAATATAAATATAAATTTTTATATTCAACTAATATTTATATCCATATTTATATTTATCAGAAAATAAATATAGATATGGATATGTTAGTATTCGATGTGGTTTAAGCCTTACGTTAGATCTAATCCATGTAAAACATTTTTTGTGTTGCATGATCCCTAGTTTCTAGAAATTGATAGGCTAAATATTTTTCTCACAAGAAATATCCAAAAGGCTATGATAGAATAGGAAGATTTATAGTGGGCATCGGAACTCTCAATTTATACATCTTGTTGCTGTCATTTTATCAAATATCTAATCATTCAAAAAATTTTGGAGAAAGAATTTTTTTTCTAAAGAAAACATAACTATTTTTTAAAATATATTTATATTAATTTATCTTTTTATCAATCCAAAATATAGATTTTTTTTTCTAAAAACTTTAGTTTTCCCAACCTATGAGAAGGTGAGATTTCCGCAGCGAAAAGTTTCCCCCTGAATATTATATAAATTAGGTTGGATTGGTTTGGCTAAATTCACCAAGGGAAAGTCTCATTTCCATTCTGATTTCAGAGAAGAATGAGAATATCCCAATCTCCCCTGATTTGACTAAACTTCATTGACAGAGAGTCTCATTTTCCATTCTGATTTCAGAGAAGAATGGGAATGCCTCAATCCCTCAACATTCTTACTCTCTTCTAATATTCAAATTCTATTTTGATTCCAATTCAAATCATGAACCAAATAGTTTGGAGGATATAGCCATTCTGATTACCATTTAAATCCACTCCAACTCTGACTCTGGCCGTAAACCAAATGCATCCTAAAATCTAGCCATGAATCGTATAGCCCATATGCGGTATAGATTGGTTGTCTTATAATAAAAATTTCTTAAGCATAGGATGGGTATGGTTGGGACTCTTTTGGATATTTGTTTTAGTGGACAACCCAAATCTCTTGCATGATTCTATCTCACATACCATCGAAGGAGTGGTCTGATGGAACAGATTTTTGCTTCTATGCAAGTGACTTAGGTTCGAGTCTCGATGGATATCGAGACTTTAATTAAATGGTAGATCCTGATTGGAAGCAATTTTTGATCCGCCAAAAATCTCACATGAAAAGAAGCTCACGTCTTCTACGTCCATATAGATCTTTTTTAGGTTTTATGAAGTTCTTATTTTAGACCCATTTTCATTGTTTGTGGTATATGTTCTTCACAAAAGAGGGGGAAAAATCACATATACAAAGTTGGCATAAAATTTTGCGTATACCCATTGAAGTTTTTAAGAACCTTACATGATCAAGGACAAGAGTTCTTTTTTATTTGGCCTCTAGCTTATATAATCTTAAAAAACAGTTATTTGCTTATTTATTCCTCCATAAATAAAATGCACAAATAGGATCCTTCAAACGTCTAAAGAATTAAACAACACACACATTTCAAAACTATGAAATTTGATTATATGCTCTTTGACAATCTAAAAATTTACACATATGTCCCTGTGATGTCATGACATCCTTCAAATGGAAGTTGTTTCAACAAATTATGTTATTTCTGAAGTATGGGATTTATCCCTAATTCTTGGGTGCTTAAATTTTTCAAGGAGTCTAGTTTTGAATCTTGCTTTGGAACTCTGGGACCTTCTAGACAGGGAAGGCAATCGATCGGATCGGATCATAAATAGGTCGGATCAATGCGGATCGGATCAGAAAATCATCAACCTAAATCCGATCTGTTTATTAAATGGGTCAAAAATTCAAACTTAAATCCGACTTGTTTATTAAACAGATAACCCAACTCGACCCGTTTAACCCTTTTATTAAATAGATCAAATTAAGTTAAACGGGTTAAACAGGTTAAATGGATTAAACAGGTTAAACAGGTCGGGTTAAATATATCAGAAACATGTTAAATAAATTTTAAACAGGTTAAATGGACCTTAAATGGGTTAAACAGATTAAACAGATTGGGTTAAATGGGTCAGAAATAGATTAAACAGGTTAAATGAGTTATCTGATTCAACCCGACCTGAATATTAAACGGGTTAAACGGATCAAATATCTAAAACTCAAATCCGATCCAATTATTAAACAGGTTAAACGAATCGATCCGTTTATGACCCAAATCTGTTAAGTCTAAACCCAAATCTGTTTATGATGGGTTGAACACGGATCGGATTGACAAGTCGAATCATACTTTGTCAGTCCTACTTCTGAATTCCCTTAGTAGGAAGATCTTATTTCTGCATATCAACAGCTTACCTTAGATATGGACCACTTCTCTGTCAAATCTATCTACATTTTTTGAAATTTTGGAGGTATTTCTACACCTCAATACTTGAAGATTTGGAAAGCCTGTGCAAAAGAGATGGTAAAGATTTTCTGGTTAGTCCTCGAGAACAGAATTTACACAGCTGATGATCTTCTTAAAATGGACTGGCCACTTTCTCAAGCTTGTGTCTACTGTAACACCGCTGATGAAATGGGTAGTAGTTTACTGCTAAGGTGCTCTTTCTGAAAGAATTTGGGACTGTTTTGATTAATTTTCATACTTCTTTCTTGCCAGAATCAATTATTTAGCCATGGAATGTAAGTCCAATCCTAAAGATTTCAAGCCTGGGCGGAGTTTGCGTTCCATGGTTATTTAATTGGGAAAGATTTGGCTCAAGTGAAATGATAGAATTTTCAATAGCAGAACTAAATCTCGCAATGACCTTATCAGGGACATTTCAAGAATCTGGATAGAATGGAGCTACGTTTCTTCTTTGAAGTTGCCTTGTTTCATGGATAAATTTTATTTTATTTCCTTCTCTTAAAGCTACCTGTAGTTTGTTACAGTTCCATTCCTCGTGAAAAGTAACCATAGGGAAACCTGATTTTTCTCTCTAAAAAGATATTCACTAAATTATGGTACTATTATTCATTTTAAAAATTCTTTGAAACAAGTTATTTGAACAATGCTTAACTTTTTGTTTATCCATCAAGAAAATGAAACATCGGCATGTCATTTTGTGTATGAATATAAAACATTTTAAAAATTATATATATAGGTAGACTAGGATCCAATTGAGTAAAGATCTACATAAATTTGGTCAGATTTAGATGATGAGATCCTATATTAATGATCCAACCATTGTCCTCATGAATATATAATTTGGAGAACCTCAATCTATACATGATAAAAATATATGAATTATTTCATGTTATTTAAGCTGTATAATTTTTTGACCACTTAATGCATTATTGTCCGGTTGCTGCAAGGAAACTCACGTACGTTAAAAACATACTGAAGACAGGTAACCTGTAATTTATATACAAAAGCGTCTAATTATGCAATCTCCTGCAGTGGGAAAGCCAAATAAGTTACTTCAAGTATTGCACTACGCTGTGCACTCAGCAGCAGTTTATTCATTGCACAAATAATCCATAGGTTGCCAAACAAGGCTTGACAACATACATCATAGTAGATCACTAAAGTGGACATGGCCAAAAGCACAAAAATATAAACTGATACAGACAACATCCATCGGGACATTGCTAGCCCATATATCCATAATACATAGGTTATATTGACCAGGCCACCAAACTTTTGCAACCCAGAAAAAAATGGGTTAATTGATAACTATATAAGAAATTACAATTGTATTACAAACTACCTGCATTCTGCTTCATCTGGATTGGCATCATCGGTTTGACTGCCTAACTTGACTACGTCTTCAACAAGAATTTTCCCTTCTATCAAAACAGAATTTAGAAGCAGAAAAAATGATAAATATATTGTTAGAACTCAGAAGTTCAGCAATGGAAAACAAGTTAAATGCAATGGTGAAAAGTTCGGTAAAGATTCAGCTGTTAACCTCTATCTCTGGAAAGGTTGCTGATGAGTTCTTGAACACCAGTCCTGTCTAAGGTGTCTTTTAAGTACATGGCCGCAGCTGCCAACTCTTCTGGCGTCACTTTCCCATCATGATCTCTACAACAGCAGCAATAGAGAATAATTCATAGAGTGAGAAATTTCAAATTAGGAATTAGAAAACCATCAACTCCATCCCAAACATAGGAAACTATAAGGATGTCAACCTGGAAAATCAGAAAAAAGTGGATTTTTTTTTCAATTTTTTAGTGGATGCAGGTGGCATTTAATATTTACAACGAAGTATTGATGATCAGCACTGTGAATGCTAACGCACCATTCATGTCTATTTGCCCATTTCTTTTGTCCTAACCAACTTCTCTAAATCCTTGTTCCATCTTGTTGTTCAAGTTCCTCCATTTAGTAGGCCTGCTGGTTGAAACTATATTCAAATTTCAAGACAGCTGCATAGCTATTGTGAGGGGGGGGCGGGGGGGGGGGGGGGGGCGCGAGCGTGCGAGAGAGAGAGAGAGGACTCAGGATGGGGCAGTTGTCTCCGATGTGTCAAAAAATGATTGACTACAGCTGTCTTGAAATTTGAATAGTTTCAGCCAGCAGGCCTACTGAATGGAGGATCTTGAACAGCAAGGACCAAAGGATTTAGAGAAGTTCCTTAGGACAAAAGAAATAGGCATGTAAAAATGAATGGTGGGTTATCACAATGCTGATCATCAATAAGTTGTTGTAAATATTAAATGCCACTAGGATCCACTAAAAAAATGAAAAAAAAAAAGAAAAAAACAATTTTCGAACTTAAACACAGAAATCATGCAAAAACAAATTAGCAAACAATAATTACCTGTCCAGTAACTGCCAGTGGTTACCAATTATGGCATCTACATTATCGATCTCCTTTTCAAGCTTTTGGAGCATGGCATCAACCTGAAATGCAGCAAAATGGCATTAATGAAAAAAAAAGTCAAGTGGAAAAAGGAAGAAAATTCCAGATGAGAATACACATAAACTCATGCACCACTTTATTAATTTCCGCCATAAAATAAAATACTATGATCTTTCAAGAAATATTATCACTGTAACATTTAAATGCAACTAAAAAGAGTCAAAAAAAGTGGTTACTAATTGTTTATGGCAATTATATCGCTTAAAATGAAGTTCCTAAAAATAAAAAAAGTGCTGAGCACAAATGGATTAGTAACTGGTGTATTGCCATGCACTTAATTCTACAGAGAGAGTAAAAGAAGATTAACAAATGCACAAAGACACACATTAAGGATGATTGGTGCAAGGTAAACATGGTGCACATTTGCACAAACTCAACAGGAATGAAAACATTTAGGGCTTGTTTGGCAAAATCCCATCAGATTTGGTGGGACAGGCAGAGAAGAGCATACAGGTGGGGAGGATGGGATGGAGAAATATAAAGAAGATGGAGAGTGCGGGACTGAGGGGTGGTGGTTCAATCCCTGTGGGATAAAAAAAAGGACCTCTTGAGGTCTTTCTTTTCATCTGGTGCAGATCAGACCCCACAACTTCCCATGCTCTCTCTCCCCATCTCCTGCTCTATCCTTCTCTTCGGCCCATCCTGCTGGACTGCCGGATCCAACGGATCGGGCAGGATTTTCCCAAATAGGGCCTAAAAGAGAGGCAGGATCTGGTAGGACTTCCCAAACAGACCCTAAAAGGGAATGTTAATCCTGTTTAGTTAGGTCTCAAACTACAACAAGAGTAAACAGGAGATGAGCTCTGCAAGCATTAAGAAATCTTACCTTGTTTATGAGTGCTGATGAAATCATGTCTTCTGCAGCTGCTTCAGAATCTTGGTCAGCCTTCTCCCTAGCTGCTATGTATGCTTCTTAGCTTCTTCTTCCTGTTCAGCACCTGCCTTCTCCAGCATGGTATTGTACATTTCTATCTGCAGTGGTAAACATGGTTCACCAGTCATATCAGAAAGATAAGAGAGCTTCTTGCAATAAATGCTTATAATCTACCTTGACAAAATAAAGTAAGCCAGACGAGTCAAATTAAGATGCAACAAAGTAGCAATATTCATGAATAAAAATGAAATGTACCTCTTTGTTAACAAGACTCAAGAACTCTTGACGCTCCCTGCTGACTGACTGGCAAGGGTTAGTGGAAAAGCAATATGTAAGTTTCGTTTATAGCATCATCTTAAATATAAGGACAGCTAAAACTTGATAAAAGAGAGATTCATGTCAGGCTTTACTGATGCTGAAGCTAGAACAGCTAATGCTCGGCTGATTTTACAGAAATCTTCTCTTTTATCTAGTGCTTTCATTCTTGCCAGCTCCTCTGCTTCCCTTGTGGAAGGAACTGTTAACTCCTTCAGAGCCACATCCTCCTCGCCAAACCTAGGTTCCATCTTAGCTTTCTCCTCCCTCTCTTGTTCCCTTTCTTCCTCCTACATAAACACCAAAACATAAAGATTTGTAGCATGCACACTGAGATGCAAGGGTTTGCATAGATGGCTAGAATTAAAATCATTAAAACAAGATGATGGAGGCAGCCAACATATTCATATTTGCACTCATTAAAAAAACTAATGTTTCACAAATGAACTTCTACTGTAGAAAGAATAGAATTTGGCAGTTGCAGAAAAAAATGAGGAAAATAATGTAAGATAATACAGATTCATATGAAAATGTACTCTAAGAAACTTAATCATTCAATGCACAGAAACATGTTTTCGTAGATACATCTATAAAAACACTGGCTTGCTAATGAAATCAATTGATAATCACCAAGGCTAGGTAAAATATGGAGCATACTATAAGGCGAGAAGGCTTGGTTCAAGGATCAATCATACTATTAGGCCAAGGGAAGTATTAAGCAGATCAAGACCATGTCAAACTGATGTCAAACTTGTTCTTAATTCTTAAAATGAAAAACGTGAGCAAGAGGGGGCCCTGCAATTAATTTAATCATTATGCACTACAAGCTTATGCAACGAGGAACAATGTTCTAAGATTACCTTTGTAAGGGTCTAGAGCCAAGTGAAACACTAATCAATTGAATAAATTTAAAAATTAATTATGCCTTTTCCCTCTACAGATACTAAACGAATTGGCTAATGATAAAGAAAGATGAAAAAAAAAAAAAAAACATCATATTGTACCTTGATCAGCTCTTCTTGCATTTGAAGGTAATCCAATTTCCTCCTCCTTTCTGAAACAGCATCTTCAGATGGCAAACCAGTACCAACAGTATCCACAACCTCATCAGGTAGAGATGATAGTGTAGCTACAACAGCCTCCTCAGGCCTCATCTTTCCAGAAACAGTGAAGGCTCTAACAAATGGCATCAAAACTGATCAGGAGAAATCAACAATTATTTTAAAAAAAAATATATGATGAATAAATTACCTAGAAAGTATCAGGAGAGAAGATGGCACTGAGTGGTTGAGTGACAAATCCAACCAGTCATGAAGCTACATAAAAACACTGAAAGAGTAAGCTTTCTAGTACATTTGACTAAAATTAAAGAACTTTAAATATAATTCCACAGATGAGTGGATCAATCCAGACTAAGAAAGGGCTGGGTAAATTATTTCAATAAATCAATCTCAAATTTGGAAACTTCAAGATCCATATCGTGGATTCTACAAATGCTATTAAGAATAAAGAGGATAATTTCAGGAACAAAATCAATTGCTGATCAGAATCTGATATATAAGTGATAAGGATTAAAACAGCAAATCAATGTGTAAAGATGAAGAATAAATGATTAATAACTAAGGTTGCATTTGCCGCAAATTCCTCCATTCTGCATGGTAGAGTAAGTAAAGTAATTTATTCCTGAGTTAAGAGGGGTAAATGGATTTGGAAGGCAAAAAGTTGTGTACTAACTTATAGAAATACCTGTTTGGTCTTTTGAAAAGTGGTTTAACACAAATGCTCCAATGAGTGTTTGGCTGGAGTTTTTGGATTAAAAAGAGTGGAATAACTGGGTTAAATAACTTTTACTCCCTTCCAAATGCAGCCTAAGAATTTTCTGCATCTGCAATTTATTTCCAATAGCATGTGCAATAAAAGAAAAGGGAAGAAATTTTAAAAAACTCCCCATACAATATGGCTACAAGATTTTCTTTTCGTTTTTTAAAACAAAAATTGTTTATAACCGGGTCAATCATTTAGGAAATTCAATAACACTATCAATTGTTGTAAACCTGTTGGCGCATCTCATCTATCGAAAGCAAGCCCAGGTGGCCACGATCCCTACAAGCTTGCCTAAGTTCATCATCTGAAAGAGACTCTACACCCTCTGCCTGAATCAATATATCATCATTTTTTATCCTGCCCAAACAGAGAAAAGTTACTGCTTCTGCAACGCAGCCTTCAATGTAACGCCATGATAATACTGATAAACTTTGAAAAAAAAAAAAAATACTAGACAGAGATTTGCAATTAATAAAAAAAAATGCAGTCAGAAGAACAAAGGCAAAAAAGCAAAGGCCATTACTGAATTCAGATACATGATAAAAAAAATTGACATGAAAGATGCCTCGACAAAGCCTTCCATGCAAAAGGGTTGGTGGTGGGCAAACTGTGCCACTTTAAGATTGCAAAAGGAAGCAAATATACAGGAAGTATATATACAGCTAGGTCCCACTAGTTAGTCTTATACCTGAATCATCATGTAAATTCTAAATTTTCAAAGGGCTCCATTGTTTCCCAAGGCATGCCTTCTGCATACCCCATTTCAATTTTCTGAAGTATATGCTATCTTCAATAGTCCTCCAAAACTGCAGAATCTGCCCATTTTGATTTATTGCTTGTCAAAAGTAATTCTGCATCCAGTATTGAAACTTGTTGCTATATACCCACAAGATAGTTTATTTCTTTCCAGCTTCATAAATTTTTGATTGCCTCAATTGAAATCAATACTATCTCTCTCTCTCTCTCTCTATCTAGGGGTGGGAGCTTCCAAAATCGCAAATCATTTCATTACAGTCTTTAAAAGCAATCAATCTTAACACATCATTCTTCTTAACTGACAACAAAACCAAGCCTTATATCATTGAATGGCTCTTCAAACAAAACAAACATGCTACAAGTTCTAGCTCAAGCCAACAGGTAAGTTGGAGCATATCCAAAAGGCTAGGGAGAGGGGCAATGGGCCCTGGAGAAAAATAAGTGCAAGGAAAGGAACAACTAAATAAAACATAAGGTCAAATGCATAATGCAAATGTTACTAGAAAAACTATTTACCACTTTTATCTGTACTATTCAGCAAGTCGGTGGAAACATGCTGAGCCACCTCGTTTGGGGCATACTGAGTCATATTGATGGTGGATCGAGACAGTTTTGGTGTTTAAATTGAGAAATCGGCAAGGAAGAGGAGAGAGAGAAGGAAAGAAGGAAAAGAGAGAGAGGGAGGAAGGGAGATGGAGAGAGGAAAGGGTTTGCCGACTTCACTTAAATTCTTCAAAATTAAAAAGGCCCCCATCCAGGACATTTGTTTTGAATGAAACAAAAGAACTGGAGTGCGGAGTCCCTCCTCTGCCCCTCCACATCCCTCTCCAGTCCTCCACGGCCCTCCATCGACCATTCTCCACCCTCCATCTCTCCCTCCCTCTCTCCCTCTTCCTCCTCCTCCCTCCCCCCTCTCTCTCTCTCTTCCACTCTCCCATTCTCCTTCTCCCTTGCCCTCTTCGTTGTGATAGGCCACGCTCCACCACACTCCTTTGGTGTTCTCCCCCCTCTCTCTCTCTCTCCCCCCCCTCTCTTTCTCTTCCTCTCTCCCATTTTCCCTCTCCCCTGCTTGGCACAGAACAACATAAGGGTATACCAAACCATGCTGCTAAGCAATCGGTATGGGCCCTGGTTCCAGCAAAGTGATCCTTGCTATTTAATCTATTCTCTTTTCTAAACCCTACATTAGTAGTATTCCAGTCCCAGATACTTAGTCAGATCTTCAAAATCCTTTTTGCAATTTAGTTCTAGTAGAATTCAAGGCTATCACAAGATCAAGTCTCTTCAAAACATTTTGCACCACTTTCATCTACTATGTTAATCCTACCCATGCACTTATGCCCTCTTTTCTGCTAATGCCTCCTAAAGACTATAATGGGAAAATCCCCAAATCACCTCGATTATATTTCGAAACTTCATCCTCAGTTGAAATTACTACTTTTATGGTGTCCCCTGGTTTCCTCGTATAAGTTTATCTTTCTAGTTTTACCATAGATCCGACTTACAACCCTCATATCAACTATAACTGCCAAAAGAACTTAAATGCAACATCCATAGATGATAGAAGTAAGTTCTCTCTCTATGCAAGTGAGCTACATAAGTAATACATTTAGTTATTGCTGTGCAAGTAGTAAATCAGCACAGACACTATAGCATGGAGAGTTATAGTAAATCACCAAGCACAATTTATATGTTAAACTCTATATACCATCAGTTAACTTTTTATCAAAAGGAAAGTGCACTCACTACCCTCACTCAACAAACCACCAGATTCAATTTAAACCAATCAAAAACCCCTTAGAACTCAACTATTCTACTTTTTAGAACTCACTAATCTACTTAAACTCTTATGGCCTCCTTTCTAGTTTTTATGGATAATTTGATCTTTCCAAAATCAATATCAAAAATCAATTTACTTCCCCACTTTGATTGCATTCCCACATATTTCGGTTGCTTCATGATTCTTTTCATTACTCTCAGGTACTCCATCTTCCTAAATTGATGTCACTTGTCCCCACTTTCAAAAGAAGATTTTCCAATATATGTCATATCAACATGAATGCATGGCTGCAAATCTGCAGTAGACATATCACAAGATAGTATGATAGAATATTCAGAAAATGGGAATAAAGTTGATTAGCTTTATGTCAATTCAAATAACAGCAATTATATCTTCAAAGATCTTATCAAAGATAAGTTTTCTAATTTTGCATAATCATTTAAAGAAGGACAATAATCATAGTGCATAACATATTAAAAAGAGATAATTTAAAAATCTTCTCCATTTCTTCAGTCAACTTTTTGGATGAGAGTACATTTCCTCAGTTCTAAAATGTCACTCATGCCCAAGAATGTAAAGAAAAAATTTTAAAAATGTTACAATATATTACGAAAGAAAATAAATCAAAATAACAAAAAATTAGGAAAGAAGATGCAATCAAATATCTCAATATCATACAAAAGAAAATGTAATTGAATAGCACAATCAGTTTCCTCTTTGTTTCGAATTTCTTTGTTATTGGTTCATATTCAGATTTATTTATTCAATTTCACACATTCCATTTTCATATCACATAAATTTTTAACAACTTTAGATGTAAAAAAAAAAAAAAAGTAACAATAATGGTCCATAACTATGCTTTTTTACCTATTTTTCTAAGACATGCATTTCATGTGCCCGTTTGCTAGTTTAAAATATGATGAAAGAAAAGTTTTACTAAAACTGAGAAAACATTTTCTAAATTCAAGGGAGAAGTTTCACTAATTCAATAAGAGATTATAATTTATCAGAATGCCAGTCTTATCAAATGGATTACTCAAGCTTCATGGAGGTAGCCAAACTGTCACTGCTAGGCACAAGAAGCCAGTAGTAGCCTCCAAAAGGTGTTCCACGCAGCATGATTCTAGAATATCTATACATTACAAAAACCAAAATAATCATTATGTCTTGATCTTAAGTTCATTAAATCTTAAATGTAATATTAATCCCACAGTGAAGTTGAAAAGTTGTTTATGTCAATCGCATTGATTGTGTCTTCCTTCATAACAAACTTCAAATAAAAAGATAGCATGGTAAAGACCAGTGGATAATGTGTGTAATGAGTAGAGCTAATATGTGGGTTCCCACACAACAACCCTATTGACGTTGGTTTCGATCAAATGCCCAGGTCTCGGCACTGATTATCCAAGCTATTAGATGTGATCTACTATCTCTAAATTGCTTAGAGTAAAAAAGTCATGTGATTTGGAAATCCCTAACATATACATCACTTATGCATCTAGTTGTCAAAAATAGATAGTTTAAACAACACAAACAATGCATATTTTTAACCACTGGATATATAGGCTAGGGATTTCTAAATCACATGATTTCTTGACAGTATGCAGAGATAGCAGATAACATCCAATGGATTAGGTCATTGGTGCTAGGTCCGAATCATCTAGTTTGGACCGACCTTGTGTTGTCGTGTGGGTGCCCACATATTAGCTCTACCATAAAAATATATGGAATACAATAATAAATGGAATGACGAAGAACTACATGGACACTGCCAGCAAACGAAACACTAGATTGCAATATTGATGATTGCCAAACCTTACCAAACCAAATTCAAGTACAATATCCTTTTCATATGCTTGCCAAACCTTGCCACACCAAATTCAAGTACAATATCCCAATGGGCTTTTCTGCTAGATTTTTTTTTCTTTTTTTTTTTTTTTTGCTAATCACAAGGTGGAAGTTTGACTAAGATAGCATCCAATTTTTATGGAAATCCATATAACATAATAAAAAGATAAAAGAAAAGGATATCACCAGGCCATTATTTGAAACTAATATCTAGAACCTCCCACCGATTAGCTGCTGAACTGAATAAAAAGTTTAAGATGATGTATTTCCATGAACTATAAAACTCATAAAACCTACCAGCGTAATTTTCTTCGAAGCATAAACCGCAAATAATTATCTGTTCCATAAGGCGGGATTCCCATGTATTTACACATATTGACCAATCTTGGCCTGCACACATACTGATAAATCAGCATATAATAACACACATATGTAAATGAAATACGTGCTTCTATTATATAGTGATCATTGTAATTGCGACCTGCTGATATTATCCAGAGTCAGCTCATCATTTAACAACTTTGCGAAACTTAAAATTTCGTCATTCGAAACTCGTGCACCAGTCCTAACCTATTAAGAATTTAATTCCAATAATCATTATACTAAAAAGAAAACAGAAGAAACCAAATAGCACATGCTTATGATATAATGCAGCAAAGAAATTTCGTCAACAAAAACATTACCTTGTTCAAGAACTCATCGAGATCTTCTGCAGTCTGTTTAATTTCTCCACTATGTGAGTTTTTGATTTCCTTTGCCATTTCTTTCACTGTATCCTGCAAAAACTTGGCATACTCTATTCTTGCTTTGAGTCGCCTTTTTAAAGCTTCCTACAGGTTATTTGTCACCAGAAAGTAGTAAGGTTGAATTTCCTCCTTAAGAAGCATAAGAACTAACATATCAATTACAGATTACCATCTGTATAACACACACACGCACACACACTCACTCACTCACTCACTCCATAAATAAAGAAAAAGTTTTGCTTGAATATGCTAATAAGCTTATGTAAACACACTCAATGAGATGATGCTCCAACTTATCATGATAAATAATGCAGATCTCTTCAAATATGTATATTTTCGGTATCCATAACTCAAAAATTCAAAAATTGACCTCTGGGTATTAGCAGAAACAAGAAATCTTTACAAATCAAAGTTCGAAATGTAGATAACAAAGTCAATGTTCCAACCACCATGGAAAAACTTGGAATGCATACCTGTTCTTTCATCTTATCTTGAAAAGTAGATGGCAGCATGTTGGGAAATAATTTCAGGAAAACTGGCAACAAGAACTCCATAAATGGAACTAAAATAAAAACCGCAAAAGGGACCAGTCTGAAGATATCGGCTGTGGTGCGAGTCAGCTGCTGCCGTTCTCTTCTGGAGATGTTCTTTCCACCAGCAAGCTTCACAAGTAATCTTGAGGAAATCCTTATATCTGCCCAAAGTAGTTTTAAACCTAGCCAGTAATGCTGCAGAGCAGACACAAATTCATCCTTCCAATGGCGGAACTTTATGGCCCAATCCGCACTTGAAAAAAGAACAGGAAAGAAAGGTAAGAAGAATTATGAAAAATTATCATCATAAAACTTCCATGTGGCCTCAAATTCAGACAGACAGTAGGTCAAAGGATAGAGCTAATACCTGCTCATAGAAGCAACAGCTCTCAAAGCAGGACCAACCCCCAAAAGTTTTGCCCAAATCTTCTTTATGATAGTCTGGGCAGTCCTCTGGGACTCCTGCAACTGCTTAGCTTTTGCTTTAGCTTTTGCCGTGCTAAGACCTTCAACTGCCTGATCACATTCCTCCGCTGATGCCTCCTTCCTGTGTTTGTGTTCCGGGTCTTCATTATCCTCGTTCCCATCATCCATTTCAGGTTGCCTGGCTGTAGCAGTACTTGCAGCACGAACTGAAGGGGTCAACCCTCTCACTCCCAAAGGGAGAACAATCTCTGTTCTCCAGTAATTGCCACTGATAACAGAAATCCCATGGAAGGGAGCTTAAAAAACCCAATATCTGATAAACCCCTGAGATTCTCTTTGGATATAAATACCCCCTCCCGCTCGCTTCTGCTCTCAGTATCTACAGATCTGTGCTCAGGAAACTGATGCAGAGCCCTTGCATCAGAATTATAAAGACTTGAGCAAATCCAACATGAACGGCCAGGAACATTCAGATGCCGAGAAAGGTATCTTCTTGAGCTGAGAATCGCTCTTGAAGCCATTCTTGATACCCTCCCCCTTTCTGTAAGGGAAGACTATGTTCATAACTCTCCAAGCACCCCCTGAACCAACCACTTCTCATCAGAACCTTAACAAACAGATTACAGACAAGAAGCATAAAACGAAACGAAACAGATTTCTAAGTGTTATTCAACGATATATGTCCATCATCAAACTCAATAATTTTTCACAAGCGGTTCTCAAATGCAAAAAATAATAAAATAAAATGATAATTTTTTCCAACACACGAGCATATACTCCGACATCAAAACACTAAATTCAGTCATTAATTTATGAATTACACAACAGTTACTCTTATAAAGAACAATTACAAAATTTAGATTAAATAAGAGTGCTATTTATAGGCCTAGGGAATTAAAAAAAGGTAAAAAAAGGAATTTTTCGGTCCTATCAACTGTCTCGAACGTCCTGTTCTATACAAATTGAAACGTAGAAATATAATAAAGAAAAAGAAAAAGAAAAACAGCAGAGACCAATAGCGAACATACAAAACAAAGATCAAAATTGAAGTTCCGGAGAGTTCCCTATGACAGCTTCTCGGGTTTCCAAACATCTAAACAATCACCATATCCCGATCAAACATTCCAAACCAAAACCGAGGACAGTTATCGAACAAGTCGAAGCAAAGCAATCACCAAAAAAAGCGTGCAAGAAAACAACACACCTAGGCTAAAGCTCCGCTTCCTTCTCGTATTTCCCTCCAGATTTGGGCTCCAACCCGACAATCAAATCGCTCGAGACGAATTACGCGAACGAGGCAACGGATTCGAGCTCCACGAATTCCGGCGGGATTTTTATCTATATTGGAAGAGATCGAGGAGACGAAGAAGGGAGGGGGAGCAGGAGGGGAGTGGAGATGGAGGGTTTAGGGTTTTTTAGAAGACGTAGTGGAAAAAAATTGGACGAAGGAGGAAAACGAGAGCGTTGCGATTGTTCTCCGTCTATTTATATTTAATTAACGGGAGAGGAGGCGACGGGGAGCCCGGGATGCAGGGAAATGGGAAGCACCTCTCTCCTTCCTGTTGGGAAGAAAGGTGGGCCTGATCTTGGCCGTCGAATCGGTGCCGCCCTTAGACCGTTGTTTGATATTTGTGCTCTTTCCTTTGGTTTGTGTACTCGGATTGCTTTTCTGCTTCGCAACGTGAGACTGAAAGCAGACAGTGGGCCTTGTGTATGTTTAAGGAAGATCAGGGTGTGCATAGTAAAGCAAGAGAATATTCAGACGTTCATTTCTCCCAGCGATGCTGCGAGCCACAGCGGCCAGACAACTACTTGTGCACGGATGGGGACGGATGATAGGAAATGCACGGGTCAACCATTTTTAGGGCATTTGATCAAAGCTAATTGATTCATTTGATCAAGCTGTTAAAGGTTGGACATCATTAACGCATGTCAGCTATCCTGCAGGTAAGCTAGTATAAATTATTTACACGATGAGATTAGTCCAATTATCTCTTACTCATCCATTTGATTAACCAATTTTATTTTTGCCAAATAAATTATAATTTAATAATATATTTTTTATTAAATTTTAAATTAATTAGTATTATATTTTATAGGTTAAACTTCATAAGAAAAAAACTCTGATGTTTACCGTCCAATTCAACATAAATTTTGAATTTTAATTTCTTACAATTCGACTCTAAACTTTATGTATCCATTTTAATATGGTCTCATGATCGCTTAGTCATTAAAAAAGCAACACAATGTGATACATGCGATAATGCACGTGCCTTATCAGATGTCATACGTGACATTTCTAAAATAATTCTTGTATTTTTTAATAAAATCGGAGGGAAAGGTTAAGATTTTTTGTTAGAAAGGTGAAGCGGGGAGAGCGTAAATTTGATTGAGAAAGGATAATCAGCAATAGAAAGTAGAAAGCAATGAGAAAGGTTAGCTTATGGTATGTGCTTCGACTTTTTCTATCATTGTTCGGAGAGTTCTTCCATTCTCATTCGATGGTTTGGATGTTTTATCTATTTTGATTTTCAAAAATATTCTCCTTTATTGTGTAATCCTTTTGAAGTTTTAGACCCTTTGTAGTATCTTATTGCCTAATTATTTAAATCTTTAGCCCATCATTACTCTGATTGTTTACATCTTTATCCTATTTTTGCTCTGATTATTTAATCCTAATTGCTATGTCGTGTTATAGTTTAACAATGTGCATTTCTTTTTTATTAAACACCGTGTTATTGAACTTTGTATGGCATGTATGTTAAACTTGGTAGTATATTCTTGAGTTTAGGATTACTATATTTTATGTGCTCTCTGTATCATATTATATTATTTTTTTATATCTCTATTATTATATTTTTTACTAACTAAGCTTATTATTTTTGTATTATTATATAGACCTCTATCATGATTATAATTATTTACAATATAGTTCCATTATGATGGTTATTTGTCGATGAACTAAGCAAAAAATATGTAGATAGTATAGTTGATTGTTGGGATTACAATAACTCTGATGAGCTATCTTTATTAGATATAGATGTTATGATGGAATAGTTAGGAGAGTGGGGGTCAATAACTTACTGATTTCAGAAAAGATTTAGACAATGGTTTAGTGGCTTTGAAGATAAATATGATGTAGTTAATAAGTGTTCCCACATTCCATATAGAAGAGATGTGGAAATCTATATTAAAAATAACCTAGTATTCTTTTAAAAAAGGCTAAAATGATTGAACAAGATGAAAAAGAATCTCCTAACCCTCCAATCAACGATGTGGTTAATTATCCTATTATTTATATAGCAGATAAAGATGAAGTAGATGTACACCAAGTAGAGAGTGTGAGGGATGAGGATGTAGAGCATCAAGAGGATAATTTAGGGGAGAAGCAGCAATATCATTGTGATGATGAGAAAGATAATTATGAGGATGGATACCTAGGTGATATGGATGAGGATGACTCTATAAAAGATGACAATTATGTCATGGGGTGATAGTGATAATGAAGTGGGCTACCAATCTAGTAATGCCAATGATGAAGATGATGGACTCTATTATACATGTGTGGATCATAAGGTGTAAAGAGGAATTTGGAGGGGATGATCTTGTAAGAGGGGTTGATTGGTATGAGCAGCTAGTGGCAGAAAAGGATGTGCATTCTGATTTTGCACCTAGTGAGCAGCTATGGAATTTTAAGGGTTCATACGATGAAAAGGATCCAGGCATGATTTTGTACTTGATGTTGATGTCGAGAACTCTCAATTTATCTTGTACATGATATTTAGGAGTATCCATAAATTGAAAGATGCAATAGCCAAGTGGCAAAAAAATGGGATAGAATTAGATTTAAAAAGAGAGAGAGACAGATTAAGGGTTGTTTATAAGCCCAGATATAAATGGGTAGTGCATGCTAGTGTAAAGTCTCATAGTAATACTACTATCAAGATATACTGTCCCAAGCACAAATGTAGCAAAGAATTTTAGAATAGATTGGTTATTGCTGATTTTATTGCTAGATTATGTATAAAAAAGTTCAAGATAAATCCAAACTATGCATTGTTTTTAATTCAAGATGAAATACTTTAAAATTATGAGGTGAATGTGTCTATATAGAAGTGCTATAGGGCCAAACAAATAGCATTGGATATGATTGATGTCTCACATAGGCAACAATATGTAAGCTTGAGATACATTGGGGAGGTGAAAAGAACTAATCTTGGCACCAATGTCAAGCTAAAGATGGACATCATTCATGGGGATTTGATCTTCAACAGGTTTTACATTTGTCTAGAAGCCCTAAAGAGTAGATTTTTAGGTGGATGTAGGAGATATATTAGATTAGATAGAAATTTTTTTAAGGCACCTTATGGAGAACAGCTGCTATCTGTTGTTGATGTGGATGCAAATGATCAAATATATCCAATCTCCTATGCTATAAAATAATCAAAAAATAGAGAATCATGGACTTGGTTCCTTCAAATTCTATTCGAAGATGTTGACATTCAAAATTAAGATGGATGGACTATAATGAGTGACAAGCAGAAGATATAGTCTTCTAACTTTGGGTTTGTGTGATGCATTATACTTTCTTTTCCTATATTCTATTGATTATGAACTATGATATGTTCTTAAAGGGTTTATTCCAGCATTAGAGGAGTCACTTCC
>NC_026000.2:24841492-24846492 GCF_000442705.2 Elaeis guineensis
GGCGGCTTTTCCCTTTCAGCAGACGACAATCCGTGTGGGACGGGCACATGCCCAGATGGGAGTTCAGGGACAGGCCACAAACTTGCATCCACAAAGGTTATTGTTAACGTTCTCACCAACACGATCCATCGTACTAGATATATTATACCATATCAATACTAAATTGATACACAATTTCATACCATACCAATACCTTATATGTCTCGCTATTTTGTACCATACTACATACCATGATATTGCAATAAAATGGTATCTATACGGGATCCGATACCAAGATAATGAACCTTTTATATCTAACACTTTCTTCTGCTGTCGTTCTGATTCTGACTACATGCTAGATATCCAATTATATGAAACCAAACAATAAATTCCAGCCAAGTGTGGTAAATGAAAATGGAGCAGTACATCATTACCTCAGTAGATACTCTGGGGCTATCAAGGATAATTGTCTCAGTTGTGAAAGACTTGATAAAGATGTAACAACCAACCACTGATGATGTGTTGAAGCCACACCTCCAATGAATTGAAACTAGCACAAAAGTGATCCATAACCATGCTTATGGTAAATGTAATCTGTGTTCTCCCTAATCCAATCTCTGAGGACCAAAATTCATGCAAACACCATCATGTTAAGAGATGCCCCACTCTAAGTTAGTAGAATTAGTAAGACCACAACTCATTCAAAGAACATGCGCTTATATTAGTTATAGGAAAAGGCAGTGATACAAAACTTTGTTCAATTCCACCTCGGCGTTATCTTTACAGTGACCAGACTGCAAAATCTTGACAACCTGGGGGAAAGGATGAATCCATGATGTAGAACAACAGAATAGTGGCTGATGTCCTTATCTAGCAATCCTGTTGGATTCTTATTTCTTTATTCTAATTTTTGTTGTGAGGCTAAGCAGTTGACTGCAAAGGAAGGGTATATGAGATAAAAGCCTGCTGACCTATAAGCTGCACTGTGATTTACTGAAGTTCTGGTGAGCCCCTTCGTGACTATAATTTCTTTACATGCGGTGGTACTGTGTCACAGTACACCAAGCTTTGCAACCTATATGAGCATAGGCAATGAGACAGTACTTATAGCACTTATTTTTTTAGACATATTTTTAATCCCTTTTGTTGTTCATAATAGAGTTTATGTTATCAAGGGTCTCCGAGCATGGATGGAGCTGATTGTGCCTTTGGCTGCCACCACCTTGCTCGCCAATAGCTTCCATTTCAGATCTTCCTTCTTGCTTAGGTGCTGCATCTTATCCTTGAAATGCCTGCGCCAGAGGAAGGTGAAGTTTCTATCATCACAGACGCTAAGCATTAAACTTGCAACAAAGAGCATCTACTTGATGCAAATTTGTGATTCTGCATTTGTCATCTAGGCAAGCTAAAGAATGACAAACCTGCATAGGGGAACCTTACAAGAGTCTGGTTCAGAACACATGCGGGAATGGAGCTCAAGAAGCTGCCACATCCGCTTGCAATGTGCACAACCACCTGGGACTCGAGTCTTGCAGCATGAGAAATGGCGGACCAGTGACTCCAGCCCCTTGCAAGCTGAGAAGTTGCAGGTGGCTTGATTGTCTTTAAGCATCTTGTCACGGGGACCGATGGTCCGACACCCATCTCTGCATATGTGCAAAAGAGCCTCCATTGCTTCAAACAGTTGCATGTACACCTTTCTTTCTTCCATCTTCTTGATCCTCTCCTGCTTTTTCTGCATGTCAACACTGATGTTGATGAGGTCCAATGACAATATGTACAGCAATAAAACTTAGGATGAGGAACAAGCGGTATGTGATGTAATTTATTGCCTGTTAGTATGGTTTCATCAGTGCAGATGTACCAATGTAGGCGTTTCTTCTATCACTCATCCCCTCTCACAGAATAGAGCTATTTCCAAAGATTTGAGAGCAAAAAAGAAGGAATACATACATTTGCAAGCAGATTAATATTTGTAGATGAGGAAGCACCACAAAAATGGCAAATTTAGGTAGTTCAAGGTTCAAATATTATTTAGGCTTCTTGAAAATAGAAGAGGAACAAACAACGAAAATAGAAAAATAAAAGGTAAAAGAACTGAGCTAAAATCTTGGGAATCATCTATGACAGAATGTCTAACGGTTGCTCAGAAAGATGCAGTGGTAGATAAGGTGCATGTATTGAACAAGAGTATTGTATTACTCACATTGTCCAATCAATATATGTAAAATAAAACAAGATTGAGACTGTTTTCTGCAACGAATTTACAAGGATGGGGCTACCATATTTCCATATTGCAGTATATACCAAATCAAAAAAAAAAAAAACGTGTTTCTAGTGACACATGCAATAGGAAAGATAATGACGGATTTTTATAGAAAATTAAAATCGATCTATTGCAAATTTCACATAACAGTACCTGAAAAGTAAACCAAACATTAGATAAGCAGGTGTAATAGAACTTTGAAAGTTGTAACACGGAGAAATGAACTTACAGAATCTGTCTCCACTAGAGTCTCAAGAAGCTCCTGCTCGAGACGGGGGTTGGCTTGCTTCATTATTCTCCACCCTTCTGACACTGAGATGGTCTTGAACTCTTTAATGATCAACCGAGTGCATAAAAGGGAAAGGCGTGGTGCATCACACAGTCTGGCTAACTGAAGCACATCAACCACATTCTCCAAGGTCAGCAATGCTGTTTCCAGTTCTCTGATGCAAACCCTTTTCAGGGAAGGGACTGAAAATGTGTGCGACATAACAAGCAAGTGAAGAACAAACTTCTTCATTGCATCCAGTTCATAGCTGCATTGGAAACAGAAAGAAAGATCAGTACATCTCTAACGATCTAACCTTCTATAAACTCTTATCCCACAAATCATCCAGTTTGATCGTTATGCACTTTTAAGTAGTGACTAATGCCAATTCAATTAGATATTTAGATCACATTTTCATCACCATCAACAAATTTCACAACCACAACAAAATAATTAGCCCATGGTCCACTCCTCAAATGGGTGGTGGCTTGTTAAATATCTTCGGCCAAAGAATCCCATCTAGAAGTCTATGGGCTTCAAATGTGCCAAAAGTTACTAGGTGTCACTCAGTCCAGTCTACACCCTAATAAAAGTAGGTGGTCTCTGTGTATGCCCCTCCTAAGTGTAGAAAATTCTGTGGGATTTAATAATGAAATATTTTCTGATGGACCAAAACATGGATGGCTAAATTGGAGCTTGCATTTAAACCTTCTGAACAGTGACTCCCACTGACTGCTGGACATGTCACAACATGAACACTTTTAATAATTTCTAGGCAAGATTGTCTGGATGAATTTTAGAGCAGAATGCATAATATGTTGGTTAGAGTCCTGTATATATCGATGCAATGTTGCCTATTTCCTAAAGTCAAATCAACACATGCAACTTTATTTCCAAAACTCTAGTTTCATGAGTATGTTGACTGAACAAATATTAGAAAGATCAATTCCAGTGCGAACAAATTCTGTGATAGGATGCAAAAATATTTCGCAAGTCTTGCATTGTCCATTAATGTTATAAGAAAAGTACTCGTGAAATGCCCATAAATGAGAAGGTAAAACAAGGAAAGATGTAGATATGAACACAGTAAAAAAAAAAAAATCTAAGTTGCTACTTGTGGAGCCTAGAGGTAGGAGCACTTTGAAATTGAAAATGTATGAAGACTTTATGGCATTGATGCTCTAAAAGTCCAGCTACGTAAGGACAAGTCAACCACAAACTAAAAGTCCAGTCATGTAGGCTTCTCTCATTAAAATAACAGAGATAGAGGTTCTATATAGTTAAATCAGTCCGTGCAGTTCCATGTCCAATGATCAGGATTTGTGGATGCATGAATTAAATTTATAAGAAACCCTCCACATGACCATGGCACTAGTGGATATTAAACCATTAACCTTTTTGATAGCTTAAAAATTTCCAAATGCTGCAAATAAAAGAGGAATTGCAGGCATACCATGAAGAGTAAAGAAATCGGATAAATGCACAGGCAGCTTCTGAAGGCACACCAGGAATTTTAACACATTGAAAACCCCCTTTAACTCTTGCTTGTTCTAACATGTTTCTCAGCACAGGAGATGTAATACCCTGTTCAGAGATAAGCCAAATATTATTCACCAGTGAAAATAGATGATGGGCTCCAAGACTAAAGAAAAATTTAAGTAGGCTGGGTAAATCCAAGGATTAATCAAAACCTTTATAAGATTTTTTTTTTTAATTTCATTTTGACAAATCTTTCTCCTAATGGAAAAAGGAAAAAGACCAAGAACATATGATGTTCAATTATCTTCAGCTCATTTTGGCACATCCATTCTTAGAGGAATGCTGGAGAGAGCCAGATTCCACATGCCCTCCCCCGCCCCCAGCAAAAAAAAAACCCTGAAGAAAGGGACCAACACAAATTCAGCAAACTGGCTCTATGACATCACTTCACCTGTCCAATCTTAAAGACTAAGCGGCTTCCTATGTTGGGAACATTTGCAGATATCTATATCACTGGGATAGAATTGGTAAAAAGACCAATCCACAGAAAACAATAAAAAGCCTCAAGGAATATTGAAGACAATCATTCAATGGTCCTTAATAAATAGATAACTCACCTGTTAAATTCAATCTTTAGATACCAAAGACTCATGAGAGAAAAACAGATGCATCACTCACTTTTAGGAGTTTGGAACCCCAAACGGACTGCTGGTGATAAGCTGGAGGAAGGTGAGAATGATGTCGAGTCATTATGCCTCTTATGCCCTGGGCAAGACACATAATACATGACTGGGACAAATGATCGCGATCCCACAAGGATCTTGAAATGTCTGCTACTATTTGCAAGTTCACATGCAATTTCAATGTTTCACTTATATGAAGTAATTTATAATATCGAAACAATCATCCATCTTTTTGAAACATGTAGGTTGCACCACCTTTCAGATCTCTGGTAGAAATTTTGTAGATCTCATGATAAGATAGCTTCTTTAGAAGCTTACATTTGGT